>NW_026986501.1:0-23891 GCF_018555375.3 Anguilla rostrata
ACATGCTTACACAAGACACATCTCCACATTACAACCACCCGGGGCACACATACCTTTTATTTTGCGGCACTGGCCGCCTAAACAAAACCAAAACCCAAAACAAACCACAAGCCAAACGAAAACTGGCCTTCACCATACAATTGTCACTTTACTCCTTCCTTACCGTTGATCATAGCAGGCCTAAACCCCCTTTCCACCGCTCTCTAGCAGCATGTTGTCCCCATTTTTTAACGTCCCACCTGATTCTTTCCCTCAAGTCTCCCTCCACTCTCCTTACCACCCCTTCCACCCCCCAGTCTTTCCCGGCCTTCACCAGCCCCTGCCTAGCCTCCCACAACCCTCTTTTAAATAGACTGACTACCAGCCAAATCAGGTTTCTGGTCCTCCTGTCTCCCACCACCCTCCCGATACCTCTCTCTATCCTGGCCCATGTGAGGTTAAACCCGTGCTCCACCCTTCCTATTATGACCGCCGCTCTTGCCCACACTACCCCAGCAAACGGGCACCCCCAAAACACGTGCCTGATCGTTTCCTCTTCCGTACACGAAACTCTCGGGCATGCCGGGGACCTGGTCAGCCCGTGCCGGTGCAATACCTCCCGTACCGGTAACCTTTTGTGTAGGCACAACCAATTAAGATCCCTCAGCCCGTTGTCGAGGCCCTTTGGTTGTATCCCAACCCACACATTTGGGCCAACCCCTGGCACCGCACCCCCTATCACCCTCTTCCTGGTCTCCTCATATAGCGCTTTCACCCCCTGCTCTGCCCTCCATGACAGCGCCTCCGGGTATGCCCTCAGCCATGTCTTTGCATGTTTGAAGTACCACGGCTGCTGCTCCACCCTGGGCCCTGCGTTAGACCATGCCATTAAATGCCTTGCCTGGTAGGAAAAAAACAGCTTCAGAAAGTGCCACGACACATGTACTGCTGGCCCTGCCAGCTGACTCAGTATGTGCGATGTGAACATGCAGTCTAGCTTTAATGGCACGTGTGGCACATCCCTTCCCCCTTCTCCAATGCCGGCTACCATGCGCGTTCTTGCGACATACTCATATGCACCGCCCCATATAAAACTGAACACCATCCGCATGAGGCCCTTCCTCATCGCAGCTGGCAGCGGGTATACGTATGCCAGGTAGTTGAGGGCTGGCATCAGGTCTACCTTGACCACCAGGACCTTACCAGTGCAGGTGAGCGTCCTGCCCTTCCATAGTGCGAGCTTCTGACTTGCTTTTTTAATGCGCTCAGCCCAATTGGCGGTGGCGCTGCCCCCTTCCTGAAACTTCACTCCCAGGATTTTCAGGGGCCCCTCGCATAAGGCTAGCCCCCCCGGTACGTCTCTCCTCTCCCTCCATCTGCCAAAAAATTTGACTGCTGATTTTTTAATGTTAACCTCTGCCCCTGATCCTTCACCAAACTGTCTAAACACCTCCAGTGCTCTCACTAGACATTCATCCCTGTCTAACAAAAGTGTCGTGTCGTCTGCATATTGTGATAATTTCACCCGTGCACCCCCGCTGCCCGGAACCAAAAAACCCCTCACCCCTACGTCCGCCCTAATGGCCGCTGCCAGTGGTTCTATATACAATATATACAACAAAGGTGAAAGTGGACACCCCTGTCTCACCCCAGCACTTAACTTAAACAAATCGCCCAGGTGCCCATTCACCGCCACCACACTCCCTACTCCCCTATACAGTGTACGCAGCCACCCTCTAAATACTTCCCCGAACCCCAACCTCTCTAGCACTTTGAACAAAAACCCCCAGCTTACTCTATCAAAGGCCTTGGCCTGATCCAGTGCCACCACCATCAGGGGCAAGTCCCTCTCTGTTGCCCAGGCTATGGCGTCCCTGACGAGCTGGAGGTTCCACCTAGTAGACCTCCCTGCCACTCCACACGTCTGGTCGGCGTTGACCACATGCGGGAGTACCGCCCTCATGCGGTCCGCTAGCACCTTCGCCAGCAGCTTGTACTCAACGGTGAGCATTGTGAGCGGGCGCCAGTTGGCCAGCTCACTTTGCTCTCCCTTTTTGTGAATTAGGGAGATGACCCCTTTAGCCATTGTCTCCCCCAATCGGCCAGTGCCCAGCACTTCTTGAAGCACTCCCAGGACATCTGGTCCTATTATGTGCCAAAAGGTGCAATAAAATTCTGCTGGCAACCCATCTATTCCTGGGGCCTTTCTCTTCCCCATCCTCCTTAGTGCCCCCTCTAGCTCACCAAGAGTGAGCGGGGCCTCCAGGCCCTCCACCATCTCTGCCGGCACTCTCTGTTTTAATATTTCTACAAACTTCCTTCCTTTCTCCTCACTTACCTGTCTTTCCTGAAACACATCCTTAAAAAATTCAGTTGCCGCCTTGGTCATCTCCCCTGGTTCCGTTACTATTTTCCCCGCTCTGTCCCTAATTCCCGTAAAAACTTGCCTTGCTTTTCGGCCTCTTGCCGAGCTAAAAAAACTTGCAGAGCACTTTTCGTTCTCCTCTACAAACTCGTGCCTTGACCGCCTGATGTAAGCACGTGCCCTGCCCTCATGAATCTCCCTGAGCTTGGCCTTGAGCGTGTCGCAGCCCGCATGATCTATGGCACCCCCCTGGTTGCCCACTCCATATTCCCGCTCCAGCTGGCGTTGCAGGCCCCTCACGCCTTTCTCCGCCTCCCTCGCCCTCCTTCTGCAGTACCGCACACTGAACACACGTATTCTTTCCTTTGCTGCCTCCCACCACTCCGTCAGCCCTTCATACATCAGTTTCAGACTCACCAGCCCCCTGAAGAACATGCCGAAACTGCCCCTATACTCCTCCTCCTGCAGCACGCTCGCGTTCAACCTCCAGTAGCCTGGTCCAAAGACGGGCGCGTTTGATTTCACCCGGAAGAGCAGCCCGTCGTGGTCGGAAAAAAATACGGGGATGGCCCTTCCTGCCAGCACACACAGGGGCCTGGAAAAGAAAACATAGTCCAGCCTGCGAGCGACCCCACGTGAATTACGCCACGTGGGTCCTTCAAGGCGGGGCGACACTACCTTCGCTCCGTCCACCAGGTCCAGTTTGGCCAGGAGACTTCTGAGGCTCTCTGCACTCGTGTCTCCCGCTCTGCCCACTTCTACATTAAAATCCCCCCCCACAATTATTTGCCTGTTAGTGGCTAGGTGCGGTACAATTTTCTCCACCATGTCCTTTCTTTCTGCTACCGTTTGTGGCCCGTACACTCCCACCACCCTCAATTTTGTGCCCCCCACTGTGGCATCGACCCCCATTACCCTCCCCTGCACTACTGTGAATACCCTCTCCACCCTTACCTGCCTGTCCCCAAATAATATTCCCACCCCCGTAGAGTGAACACCCCCCACACTCCACACCGCGCCCCCCCTCCCCCACTCCCTCGTGAAGACTCTTACATCCCCCTCGTCCCTCATATGTGCCTCCTGTACTATACATATGTCACTTCTGACTGAGGCTATAAAGTCATATACTGTCCTTCGCTTTACAGGACCCCTCAGTCCTCGCACGTTTAGAGTCATGATGGAGATCTCCATCTGTGATGGTGGGCCATTAGCGGGCAGGATTCTTCTCTTCCCCCTCCTCCACTCCCATTTTTTGTTCTGGGGACATCCCCATGGCCTTCTTTAGTCCCTCTACATCCCACCCCTCTATAAGTCCCGACGCCGAGCCCACCTCCATCTCGAGGTCTGAGCCTGAATTCTCACCCTCCCGCCCCAGCATTTCATACCTGTTGGCCAGCGCCAGCTGGCACGCTGCCTTTTGGGCTTGCGGACCTTCTTTTGCCCCTGACCTGTTCCTCTTCCTCCCAGCTGGTCGGGCCCACTCCATCTCCTCTTCATCTGTGAAAGGGCTGTCGCCCCACAGCGCAGGTATTTCCAAGTCCGCGGTCGTAAGCCGCCCGACCTCCTCTGCCGTAGGAGACAGGCTCACCTCCTTACCCCCTACTGCCTCCCGGGCAAAAAGGTCAAAGGATCCTCCCTGCGCCGCCCCCGCCTCTCCGCCTGCGGCCGCCCCGTCCTCTCCTTCCATCACCTTCTCCTCCTCCACGTCTCCTGGCTCGGTGGAATCTGTCGCCTGGGGTGGCGCGGTCACCGGCCCGAAAACCTGGAAGAACCCCGCCCTCGCCACCTTCCCTGGACTCTCAACGGTGGCCCCTGCTCCTTCCTCCCGCACCGTGTCCTCAGCCCCGGCAGGGTCCGACTTCGTGCCGTCGCCTGGGACTGCACCTGGTCTCCCCGCGGGGGCCTCCGCTGGGCCCTCTTCCAGCCCAGGGTCCATGGCCAGCACAGGAACTGCCTCATGACCACCTTCCGGTGCTGTGTCCCGCCTCTCCGTCCCTCCAGTTGCCTGACCTGTCTCCCCTGCCTCCGCTCCATCGGTCTGGTTATCAGGACTCCCTGCCCGCTCAGCCGCCTCCACCGTGCCCTGCTGTTGGTCCCCAGACGGAGCCACATCCTGGACAAGCTCCTCCTCCCTCCTTTGGGCTGGGGCACCCGTGGCAGCTGCCGCCCTGGCCGATGTCTCCTCCGCCGCGCCAGCGCCCACTGCTGGCCTAGTCGGTCTTCCTCCCCCGCCCAATCCTGCAGGTCCTGCCTTTAGCATCTCAGCGTATGAGGTCTTCCTCTCCGGGCAGTTTCTGAAAAGGTGCTCCCCACTTCCGCAAAGGTTGCATGTCTTTGGAGCCACACAGTCCCTAGCCTCGTGATCTCCCGACAAACAGTGTCTGCATGTCTTCACATTACACTTGTCCTTAATGTGCCCATACGCCCCACACTTTCTACAGTACATTGGCTGCCCTGGATACCATAAGTACCCGCGGTTAGGGCCGATTGCAAAGGCCCCCGGTGGATGGGAGTAGCCCCCTACCCCCAGCGGGTCTTGCCTGAACCGCACATTAAACCGCCTTTTCCCCGTCCAGTATCCATACCTGTCCTTGATCTTGGTGCCTTCCCTCACGTCAGCGCAGTACTTGTGCAGAAAACACAGAATATCTTCTTCCCTTACATAGGGGTTGTACATGTGGATAACCAGAGGGCGCAAGGGCTTTGTGTAGAGCAGTTGCACCACGATGTCCTCCATTGCCGCTTCATTCCGCTTCTCAAGGTAGGCCCGATGAAAATTGAAACACGCCGCTTCCGAATAAAACGTTAAATCAAAGAAACCCCGATTAGAAAAGTCTTGCAAACAAAAAACTGTGACTGGATCAATCCCGAAAACGCCTTGTAGCACCTCCTTTACAAAGAAATCCAGCTTGAAGTCCTTGCGCTTTCTTGAATTCTCCTCCATCTGGAACCGAACGGTGTTCTGCAACCGCGCCCTGTGGGCCGGTACTCCTTCGTCTCTTTCTGCCATCGCCTTCTTCGTCTTCGTCTTGGTCTTAGCCAAAAGGCCGAGAAGCGATGGCCTGAAAATTGGCCACAGCTGGCCGCCGCCGCCCAGGGGGCCGGGAATCCGATCGCGGGGTCCGGCCGGACCCGGTCCCCGCTCGCCATTGGTCCGGGGCCCCCTCGACGCTTCCCCCGGGACCTCTGGCCGTCACCTCAGCTCCACCCACAAAGCCCCACGTCCTCTGCCACGGTAGCTACCTACGTGCTGAAGGCTCTTATCGCCGTTTAATTGCACGAGCACTCGCGGAACAGCTATGTAATTGCCTAGCTAAGCAAGCAAGGAGACAGTCCACACTCTATAACACATGTACCCGACAAGTCACAAACCAGGGACACATGGCAACAAGTCATCAACAAGCTCTCTTAAGAACAGAAAAGTCGCCCCGTCCGGCGGACGGAGCATCCAAAAATAGCACAAACTCAGGAGTGTTCCTCTCCACGGAAATCTTTAGTAAAAGGCGAAAGATTTGTGCGTGATGAAGAGAAACCCGAGCACACGTGGCCTCTCGCCGTCACCAGCCGCCGTAGGCCCTCCCGGCCCGGAGCCGCAGGCCCGGAGTTGTCCCCCCGCGCGTTATCCGCGGAAGAGGGAGAGGAGACGCTATAACCGCCCGACTGGCAGAGGGCGCAAGCGAGCCACGGACCGCTGCAAACCGGCTCGCTAGCTGACTTACTTAACCAACTTCACTCACCCAGCTAGCTGACGGAGAATGATAGATAGATAGATAGATAGATAGATAGATAGATAGATAGAAAGAAAGAACGACACACACACGATAAAACTATTTCTTTTATTTCATTTAAAAAAAAAAAAAAAAACCCCACAAGGACTCAGTTGCTTGTCCAAGCAGAAGCAGAAGCAGAAGCAGAAGCAGAAGCAGAAGCAGAAGCATTTCCTTTGCACCCGAAAATAGAGGCGCACCGTTCCCGGACGTACTGCAATACCGGGTCGATGCGTGGAGCGGACGGAGCAAGCTCCTTCTCCGACTCCCAGTCTCAAAAATCCGTTTAATATGTAGTCCCCAGATAGGGGACGTATCAGATATTAAACTGATAAGAACAGATTTTTTTTTTGATTATAAAAGTTTTTATTAATCGTACTTACCCAGAGACCTTCCTCACATTTTTACAAACCCCTGGACATGGTAACCTTTCCTAGACGCGCCCTCCAAACAAACCCCAACTAAAGCAGAGCCATACACGGCTCGCATTTGTCAGCCCTCTGTAAACCCAAAACAACAACACACAAACCAAAGAAATCATAAAGTAAATAAATGAACTAAGAAAAAATAATAACTTCATAATAAAACACATTGGGTGCACTTTACTTTAGGAAGCCTAGACCCCCCTTCCACCGCTCCCTAGCAGCATGCTGCCCCCATCTCGTCACATCCCTCCCGATCCTCCCTTTTAGATCCCCCTCCACCCTCCTTACCACCCCCTCCACCCCCCAGTCCTTCCCTGTTTTAACCAGGCCCTGCCTTGCCTCCCACAGACCCTTTTTAAACAGGCTCACAATCAGCCACAGTAGTGCCCGTGTCCTCCCATCACTCACCACCCTCCCAATCCCCCTTTCCACCCGTGCCCATGTGAGGCTAAACCCTCCTTGCATCCGTCCTATGATGCCCGCCGCTCTCGCCCACACCACCCCAGCAAAAGGGCATCCCCAAAACAGGTGCCTAACGGTCTCCTCCTCCACACAGGATGCTCTCGGGCATGTCGCCGACCTTGCCAGCCCATGCCTGTGAAGGATCTCCCTCACTGGCAGTTTCCTATGTAGGCACAGCCAGTTCAGGTCCTTCAAGCTGTTGTCCAGCCCTTTGGGCTGCACCCCCAACCAGACACTTGCGGGGATACCTACCACCGCCTCCCCTGCCATTCTTCTCCTTACCTCCCCGTACAGCCCCTTTACACCCTGCTCCGCCTTCCATACCTGCGCCTCTGGGTGGGCCCGCAGCCACTTGGTGGCATGCTGGTAATGCCAAGGCTGCTGCTCCGCCCTAGGCCCCAGGTTGGACCACGTTATCAGATGTCTGGCCTGGTACGAAAAAAACAGTTTTAAAAAGTGCCCAGACACATGCTCCCCTGGCCTAGCAAGCTGGCTCAAAATGTGCGCTATGTAAATACAGTCCAGCTTTAGGGGTAGGTGCGGCACATCCCTCCCCCCCTCCCCAATCCCAGCCACCATCCTCGCTCTTGCCACATACTCATACGCCCCCCCCCATATAAATCTGAACGCAAGCCTTGTCAGGGTCCTTCTCATGCTAGCCGGGAGCGGGTAAATATACGCCAGATAGTTTAAGCTGGGCAAAACGTCACCTTTCAAGACCAGCACTTTTCCTGTGAAGGTCAGGGCTCTGGCCTTCCACAAGTCCAATTTCCTCCGGACTTTGGCAATGCGCCCTGTCCAGTTGACCGTGGCGCTGTTATTCGTGTCAAAGTAGACCCCAAGTATCTTCAATGGGCCTTCCTGCAACGTCAGCCCCCCTGGTACATCTGTCCTCCCCCTCCATGTACCAAAGTATTTCACCGCGGTCTTCTCCAGATTTACTTTGGCCCCTGACCCCTTCCCAAAGCTCTGGAAAATTTCCAACGCTCTCACCAAGCACTTATCCCTGTCTAATAACAATGTGGTGTCGTCTGCATATTGTGACAGCTTAACGCGGACTCCCCCGCTTCCTGGGACTAAAAAACCCCTCACCCCCGTGTCTGCCCTCATTGCTGCTGCCATCGGCTCCATATAGGCCACATATAACAACGGTGACAGGGGGCACCCCTGGCGCACCCCTGACCTTAACTGTAAGCGCTCACCCAAGTGCCCATTAATACTTACCACGCTACCCACCCCCCTATATAAAGTGCGCACCCATCCCACAAACCTTTCACCAAACCCCAGCCTCCCTAATACTTTGAACAGGAAGTCCCAATTTACCCGGTCAAAAGCCTTGGCCTGATCCAGGGCCACAACCATAAGAGGCAAATTCCTGTCATTAACCCATGCTATTGCGTCTCTTATAAGCTGCAGGTTCCATCTTGTGGAACGGCCAGCCACACCGCAGGTTTGATCAGTGCTCACCACCTGTGGGAGCACCACCTTCATGCGGTCTGCCAGCACCTTTGCCAGCAGTTTGTATTCTACTGTGAGCATGGTGAGCGGTCGCCAGTTCATCAGCTCGCTCTCCTCCCCGTTCTTGTAGATTAGGGAGATGACCCCTGTCGCCATAGTTCCTCCCAGCTGTCCCGTATGTAGCACCCCAGTCAACACCTCCAGAACCGCCGGCCCCAGAACCTCCCAGAACTCCACATATAACTCTACCGGCAACCCATCTATGCCCGGCGCTTTCCTCTTCCCCATCCTCCTGAGAGCCCCCCCCAGCTCACCGAGGGTGAGAGGCGCTTCCAAGCCCGCCACCAGCTCTGCTGGCACCTGTACCTTTAAAAAATCTAAAAAAACCTCCCCTTGCTCTGCACTTACCTTCCTCTCCTTAAAAACTTTTTTAAAATGCTCAGTGGCCACCCCCGTCATCAGTCCGGGGTCAGTAACAACTATTCCCGCCCCATCCCTGATCCCCTTAAAAACCTGTTTGGCCTTGCCGTCTTTCGCGGAGCTAAAGAACCCCGCAGTGCACTTTTCATCCTGCTCGAGGAAGTCATGCCTCGAGCACCGTATATACGCCCGGGCCCTGCTCTCATAGACTTCCCTGAGCCTTCCTTTCAGCGTCTCACACGTTGTATGGTCAAAGGCACCCCCCTGATTTGCCTCCGTATAAACCCTCTCCAGCTGCCTCTGCAGGGCCCTCACCCCCTTCTTTCCCTCCCTCGCCCTCCTCCTGCAGTATCTACTGGCGAAGACCCGTATCCGGGCCTTCACCGCCTCCCACCACTCAATCACCCCGCCGAAAAGTGGCTTTAGTGTAAACAGGCCCCTCAAAAACTCCACAAACCCACACCTGAAGGCTTCCTCCTGGAGAACTGAAATATTCAGCCTCCAGTACCCAGGCCCAAACACAGGTGCATCAGACACCACACTGAAAATCACCCCATCATGGTCTGAAAAGAAGACAGGCATGACTTTCCCAGACCGCACACACAGAGACTTAGAAAAAAATATGTAATCCAGCCTACGCATCACCCCTCGCGAGTTACGCCATGTCGGCCCATCCAGGCGGGGCATCACCGCCTTCCCCCCATCCACCAAGGCAAACTTTGTGAGAAGGTTCCTGATGCTCTCCGCGCTAGAGTCTCCCACCCCGCCCAATTCCACATTAAAATCACCCCCCACTATGACTTGTCTATTGGTAGCAAAGTGGGCCTGCATCCTATCTAGCATCTCCCTCCTCTCTGCTGGCGTCTGAGGCCCGTAAACCCCCACCACCCTTAATTTTAAGCACCCAACCGTAATGTCCGCCCCTACCACTCTCCCCTGCACCACCGTGAAGACCCTTTCCACCTTCACCCCCCTATCCCCAAATAAAATCCCTACCCCCGTGGAGTGAACTCCCCCCACACTCCACACACCCCCCCCCCTTCCCCACTCCCTCGTATACCTCCTCCCATCCCCCTCATCCCTCAGGTGCGCTTCCTGGATGAAACAAATTGTGCACTTTACAGAGGCAATAAAGTCAAAAACTGACACCCTTTTGGTATGGTCTCTCAGGCCACGCACGTTTAAAGTCATTGCTGACAATTCCATGGAAAAATACGGAATTAAAATACTAGCCACGCTTCTTTCTTATTGTCCATCCATGTCCCCCTCACCCTCTCCACCCCTTTGGCCTGAGGGCAATCCCATGGCCTTTGCCAGGCCTTCTACATCCCACCCCTCAATAAGCCCGGATGGCGACCCGGCCTCCTCCTCCAAGTCCCCCAACACCACATACCTGTTGGCCAGCATGACCTGGCACGCAGCCTTCTGTGCCTGCGGCCCTCCCTTCTCTCCTGACCTGTTCCTCTTCCTTCCTGCCGCTCTGGCCCAGTCCGCCATTTCTTCCCCTTCGCTGTACGGGCTGTCCCCCCACAGCGCGGGGGTCTCCAGGTCTGCTGTGGTCAGCAGCCCCACTGCCTCTGCAGTGGCAGAAAGGCCCTCCGCCAGGGTGCCTGCTTGCTCTTGTGGGAACAGGTCAGGTGACCCGCTCTCCACACCGTCCCCTCCGCTGACCGCCATCTGCGCTTCTCCCTGCTCCCTCTTCTCCGAGGTTACTTTTGTGGAAGCCCCCTTTAGCAAGGGCTTCGCACCCACAGCTCCAAAGACCTTGTAGAATCCCCCAGACCCGCCAGTCACCACTGCATCTGGCCCTGCTCCGGCGACCTCCCCCGGGGCCTCCACTGGATCCGTCACGTGCACCATCCCTGGCTCTGGGCCTGACCTCTCCACCGGCGCCTCCGCTAGGGCCCCCTCTGGAGCAGGCGTTTGAAACAGGCCTGTCGCCTCCTCTGCAGCTGCTTCCCGCACCTCAGGTACCGCTACCTTCCCCGCCTCCACCGAGCCAGGAGCCAGCGTCTCGGCGAAGGCTGCTGCCTGCGCAGGGACCACCTCCGTCTCCAGCACTGCAACGCCCGGCCCAGTCACCTCCGCCGACAGTACCACCTCCATTGCACCAGGGGCCGCACCTGGCCTGCCATAGCTTCCAGTCCCGCCTGCGCCTGAAGACCCCGCCCCAAGCATGGCGGCATAGGAGACTCTCCTTTCTGGGCAGTTCCTATACATGTGCTCCCCACTTCCGCACAAGTTGCAGGCCTTTGGGGCCGTGCAGTCCTTCGCCTCATGGTCCTCCGCCAAACAGTGCCTACACTTCTTTTCGGTGCAGTCCTGCTTCACATGTCCAAACCCCCCGCACTTCCTGCAGTACACCGGCTGTCCGGGGTACCATAAGTAGCCTCGGTTTGGCCCAATTGCAAACGACCCCGGCGGGTGGGTTAAACCTCCCACCCCCTTAGTGTCAGGTTTAAGGCGCACATTGTACTGTCTTTTCCCATTCCAGAACCCGTATTTGTCTCTTACCTTGCGGCCCTCTCTGATGTCGCTGCAGTACCTTGCCAGGAATCCCAAAATGTCCTCCTCCTTTACAAAGGGGTTGTAGAGGTGAATGGTCAATGGACGCAGCGGCTTGGTGTATAGCAGATGCACCGCGATCCCCTCCAAAATGGCTTCCTCCTTTTTCTCCATGTAGGCCCGGTGAAACTTGAAGCATGCAACTTCCGAGAAAAAGGTGAGGTCAAAGAAACCTCTATTTGAAAAATCTTGCAGACACAACACACTCTCCGGGTCAATGGAAAAGACTCCTTGTAACAACTCTTTGACGCAAAAATCAATGTTGAAATCCTTTCTTCTTTGAGCATTACTAGCCATCTCCAACCGCACAGTATTCTGAAGCCGCATCCTGTGGACCGGCACTCCTCCGTCTTCCGTCGTCATCGCTGTAATCCTCTTGATCTTAGCCAAAAGGCCGAGAAGCGATGGCCTGAAAATTGGCCACAGCTGGCCGCCGCCGCCCAGGGGGCCGGGAATCCGATCGCGGGGTCCGGCCGGACCCGGTCCCCGCTCGCCATTGGTCCGGGGCCCCCTCGACGCTTCCCCCGGGACCTCTGGCCGTCACCTCAGCTCCACCCACAAAGCCCCACGTCCTCTGCCACGGTAGCTACCTACGTGCTGAAGGCTCTTATCGCCGTTTAATTGCACGAGCACTCGCGGAACAGCTATGTAATTGCCTAGCTAAGCAAGCAAGGAGACAGTCCACACTCTATAACACATGTACCCGACAAGTCACAAACCAGGGACACATGGCAACAAGTCATCAACAAGCTCTCTTAAGAACAGAAAAGTCGCCCCGTCCGGCGGACGGAGCATCCAAAAATAGCACAAACTCAGGAGTGTTCCTCTCCACGGAAATCTTTAGTAAAAGGCGAAAGATTTGTGCGTGATGAAGAGAAACCCGAGCACACGTGGCCTCTCGCCGTCACCAGCCGCCGTAGGCCCTCCCGGCCCGGAGCCGCAGGCCCGGAGTTGTCCCCCCGCGCGTTATCCGCGGAAGAGGGAGAGGAGACGCTATAACCGCCCGACTGGCAGAGGGCGCAAGCGAGCCACGGACCGCTGCAAACCGGCTCGCTAGCTGACTTACTTAACCAACTTCACTCACCCAGCTAGCTGACGGAGAATGACAGATAGATAGATAGATAGATAGATAGATAGATAAATAGAAAGAAAGAAAGAACGACACACACACGATAAAACTATTTCTTTTATTTCATTTAAAAAAAAAAAAAAAAACCCCACAAGGACTCAGTTGCTTGTCCAAGCAGAAGCAGAAGCAGAAGCAGAAGCAGAAGCAGAAGCAGAAGCAGAAGCATTTCCTTTGCACCCGAAAATAGAGGCGCACCGTTCCCGGACGTACTGCAATACCGGGTCGATGCGTGGAGCGGACGGAGCAAGCTCCTTCTCCGACTCCCAGTCTCAAAAATCCGTTTAATATGTAGTCCCCAGATAGGGGACGTATCAGATATTAAACTGATAAGAACAGATTTTTTTGATTATAAAAGTTTTTATTAATCGTACTTACCCAGAGACCTTCCTCACATTTTTACAAACCCCTGGACATGGTAACCTTTCCTAGACGCGCCCTCCAAACAAACCCCAACTAAAGCAGAGCCATACACGGCTCGCATTTGTCAGCCCTCTGTAAACCCAAAACAACAACACACAAACCAAAGAAATCATAAAGTAAATAAATGAACTAAGAAAAAATAATAACTTCATAATAAAACACATTGGGTGCACTTTACTTTAGGAAGCCTAGGCCCCCCTTCCACCGCTCCCTAGCAGCATGCTGCCCCCATCTCGTCACATCCCTCCCGATCCTCCCTTTTAGATCCCCCTCCACCCTCCTTACCACCCCCTCCACCCCCCAGTCCTTCCCTGTTTTAACCAGGCCCTGCCTTGCCTCCCACAGACCCTTTTTAAACAGGCTCACAATCAGCCACAGTAGTGCCCGTGTCCTCCCATCACTCACCACCCTCCCAATCCCCCTTTCCACCCGTGCCCATGTGAGGCTAAACCCTCCTTGCATCCGTCCTATGATGCCCGCCGCTCTCGCCCACACCACCCCAGCAAAAGGGCATCCCCAAAACAGGTGCCTAACGGTCTCCTCCTCCACACAGGATGCTCTCGGGCATGTCGCCGACCTTGCCAGCCCATGCCTGTGAAGGATCTCCCTCACTGGCAGTTTCCTATGTAGGCACAGCCAGTTCAGGTCCTTCAAGCTGTTGTCCAGCCCTTTGGGCTGCACCCCCAACCAGACACTTGCGGGATACCTACCACCGCCTCCCCTGCCATTCTTCTCCTTACCTCCCGTACAGCCCCTTTACACCCTGCTCCGCCTTCCATACCTGCGCCTCTGGGTGGGCCCGCAGCCACTTGGTGGCATGCTGGTAATGCCAAGGCTGCTGCTCCGCCCTAGGCCCCAGGTTGGACCACGTTATCAGATGTCTGGCCTGGTACGAAAAAAACAGTTTTAAAAAATGCCCAGACACATGCTCCCCTGGCCTAGCAAGCTGGCTCAAAATGTGCGCTATGTAAATACAGTCCAGCTTTAGGGGTAGGTGCGGCACATCCCTCCCCCCCTCCCCAATCCCAGCCACCATCCTCGCTCTTGCCACATACTCATACGCCCCCCCCCATATAAAACTGAACGCAAGCCTTGTCAGGGTCCTTCTCATGCTAGCCGGGAGCGGGTAAATATACGCCAGATAGTTTAAGCTGGGCAAAACGTCACCTTTCAAGACCAGCACTTTTCCTGTGAAGGTCAGGGCTCTGGCCTTCCACAAGTCCAATTTCCTCCGGACTTTGGCAATGCGCCCTGTCCAGTTGACCGTGGCGCTGTTATTCGTGTCAAAGTAGACCCCAAGTATCTTCAATGGGCCTTCGCGCAACGTCAGCCCCCCTGGTACATCTGTCCTCCCCCTCCATGTACCAAAGTATTTCACCGCGGTCTTCTCCAGATTTACTTTGGCCCCTGACCCCTTCCCAAAACTCTGGAAAATTTCCAGCGCTCTCACCAAACACTTATCCCTGTCTAATAAAAGTGTGGTGTCATCTGCATATTGTGACAGCTTAACGCGGACTCCCCCGCTTCCTGGGACTAAAAAACCCCTCACCCCAGTGTCTGCCCTCATTGCTGCTGCCATCGGCTCCATATAGGCCACATACAACAACGGTGACAGGGGGCACCCCTGGCGCACCCCTGACCTTAACTGTAAGCGCTCACCCAAGTGCCCATTAATACTTACCACACTACCCACCCCCCTATATAAAGTGCGCACCCATCCCACAAACTTTTCACCAAACCCCAGCTTCCCTAATACTTTGAACAGGAAGTCCCAATTTACCCGGTCAAATGCCTTGGCCTGATCCAGGGCCACAACCATAAGAGGCAAATTCCTGTCGTTAACCCATGCTATTGCGTCTCTTATAAGCTGCAGGTTCCATCTTGTGGAACGGCCAGCCACACCGCAGGTTTGATCAGTGCTCACCACCTGTGGGAGCACCACCTTCATGCGATCTGCCAGCACCTTTGCCAGCAGCTTGTATTCTACTGTGAGCATGGTGAGCGGTCGCCAGTTCATCAGCTCGCTCTCCTCCCCATTCTTGTAGATTAGGGAGATGACCCCTGTCGCCATAGTTCCTCCCAGCTGTCCCGTATGTAGCACCCCAGTCAACACCTCCAGAACCGCCGGCCCCAAAACCTCCCAGAACTCCACATATAACTCTACCGGCAACCCATCTATGCCCGGCGCCTTCCTCTTCCCCATCCTCCTGAGAGCCCCCCCCAGCTCACCGAGGGTGAGAGGCGCTTCCAAGCCCGCCACCAGCTCTGCTGGCACCTGTACCTTTAAAAAGTCTAAAAAAACCTCCCCTTGCTCTGCACTTACCTGCCTCTCCTTAAAAACTTTTTTAAAATGCTCGGTGGCCACCCCCGTCATCAGTCCGGGGTCAGTAACAACTATTCCCGCCCCATCCCTGATCCCCTTAAAAACCTGTTTAGCCTTGCCGTCTTTCGCGGTGCTAAAGAACCCCGCAGTGCACTTTTCATCCTGCTCGAGGAAGTCATGCCTCGAGCACCGTATATACGCCCGGGCCCTGCTCTCATAGACTTCCTTAAGCCTTCCTTTCAGCGTCTCACACGTTGTATGGTCAAAAGCACCCCCCTGATTTGCCTCCGTATAAACCCTCTCCAGCTGCCTCTGCAGGGCCCTCACCCCCTTCTTTCCCTCCCTCGCCCTCCTCCTGCAGTATCTACTGGCGAAGACCCGTATCCGGGCCTTCACCGCCTCCCACCACTCAATCACCCCGCCGAAAAGTGGCTTTAGTGTAAACAGGCCCCTCAAAAACTCCACAAACCCACACCTGAAGGCTTCCTCCTGGAGAACTGAAATATTCAGCCTCCAGTACCCAGGCCCAAACACAGGTGCATCAGACACCACACTGAAACACACCCCATCATGGTCTGAAAAGAAGACAGGCACGACTTTCCCAGACCGCACACACAGAGACTTAGAAAAAAATATGTAATCCAGCCTACGCATCACCCCTCGCGAGTTACGCCATGTCGGCCCATCCAGGCGGGGCATCACCGCCTTCCCCCCATCCACCAAGGCAAACTTTGTGAGAAGGTTCCTGATGCTCTCCGCGCTAGAGTCTCCCACCCTGCCCAATTCCACATTAAAATCACCCCCCACTATGACTTGTCTATTGGTAGCAAAATGGGCCTGCATCCTATCTAGCATCTCCCTCCTCTCTGCTGGCGTCTGAGGCCCGTAAACCCCCACCACCCTTAATTTTAAGCACCCGACCGTAATGTCCGCCCCCACCACTCTCCCCTGCACCACCGTGAAGACCCTTTCCACCTTCACCCCCCTATCCCCAAATAAAATCCCTACCCCCGTGGAGTGAACTCCCCCCACACTCCACACACCCCCCCCCCTTCCCCACTCCCTCGTATACCTCCTCCCATCCCCCTCATCCCTCAGGTGCGCTTCCTGGATGAAACAAATTGTGCACTTTACAGAGGCAATAAAGTCGAAAACTGACAGCCTTTTGGCATGGTCTCTCAGGCCACGCACATTTAACGTCATTACTGACAATTCCATGGAAAAACAAGGAATTAAAATACTAGCCACGCTTCTTTCTTATCGTCCGTCCATGTCCCCCTCACCCTCTCCACCCCTTTGGCCTGAGGGCATTCCCATGGCCTTTGCCAGGCCTTCTACGTCCCACCCCTCAATAAGTCCGGATGGCGACCCGGCCTCCTCCTCCAAGTCCCCCAACACCACATACCTGTTGGCCAGAATTACCTGGCATGCAGCCTTCTGTGCCTGCGGCCCTCCCTTCTCTCCTGACCTGTTCCTCTTCCTCCCAGCTGGTCGGGCCCACTCCATCTCCTCTTCATCCGTGAAAGGGCTGTCGCCCCACAGCGCAGGTGTTTCCAAGTCCGCGGTCGTAAGCCGCCCGACCTCCTCTGCCGTAGGAGACAGGCTCACCTCCTTACCCCCTACTGCCTCCCGGGCAAAAAGGTCAAAGGATCCTCCCTGCGCCGCCCCCGCCTCTCCGCCTGCGGTCGCCCCGTCCTCTCCCTCCATCACCTTCTCCTCCTCCACGTCTCCTGGCTCGGTGGAAACTGTCGCCTGGGGTGGCGTGGTCACCGGCCCGAAAACCTTGAAGAACCCCGCCCTCGCCACCTTCCCTGGACTCTCAACGGTGGCCCCTGCTCCTTCCTCCCGCACCGTGTCCTCAGCCCCGGCAGGGTCCGACTTCGTGCCGTCGCCTGGGACTGCACCTGGTCTCCCCGCGGGGGCCTCCGCTGGGCCCTCTTCCAGCCCAGGATCCATGGCCAGCACAGGAACTGCCTCATGGCCACCTTCCGGTGCTGCGTCCCGCCTCTCCGTCCCTCCAGTTGCCTGACCTGTCTCCCCTGCCTCCGCTCCATCGGTCTGGTTATCAGGACTCCCTGCCCGCTCAGCCGCCTCCACCGTGCCCTGCTGTTGGTCCCCAGACGGAGCCACATCCTGGACAAGCTCCTCCTCCCTCCTTTGGGCTGGGGCACCCGTGGCAGCTGCCGCCCTGGCCGATGTCTCCTCCACCGCGCCAGCGCCCACTGCTGGCCTAGTCGGTCTTCCTCCCCCGCCCAATCCTGCAGGTCCTGCCTTTAGCATCTCAGCGTATGAGGTCTTCCTCTCCGGGCAGTTTCTGAAAAGGTGCTCCCCACTTCCGCAAAGGTTGCATGTCTTTGGAGCCACACAGTCCCTAGCCTCGTGATCTCCCGACAAACAATGTCTGCATGTCTTCACATTACACTTGTCCTTAATGTGCCCATACGCCCCACACTTTCTACAGTACATTGGCTGCCCTGGATACCATAAGTACCCGCGGTTAGGGCCGATTGCAAAGGCCCCCGGTGGATGGGAGTAGCCACCCACCCCCAGCGGGTCTTGCCTGAACCGCACATTAAACCGCCTTTTCCCCGTCCAGTATCCATACCTGTCCTTGATCTTGGTGCCTTCCCTCACGTCAGCGCAGTACTTGTGCAGAAAACACAAAATATCTTCTTCCCTTACATAGGGGTTGTACATGTGGATAACCAGAGGGCGCAAGGGCTTTGTGTAGAGCAGTTGCACCACGATGTCCTCCATTGCCGCTTCATTCCGCTTCTCAAGGTAGGCCCGATGAAAATTGAAACACGCCGCTTCCGAATAAAACGTTAAGTCGAAGAAACCCCGATTAGAAAAGTCTTGCAAACAAAAAACTGTGTCTGGATCAATCCCGAAAACGCCTTGTAGCACCTCCTTTACAGAAATCCAGCTTGAAGCCCTTGCGCTTTCTTGAATTCTCCTCCATCTGGAACCGAACGGTGTTCTGCAACCGCGCCCTGTGGGCCGGTACTCCTTCGTCTCTTTCTGCCATCGCTTTCTCGTCTTCGTCTTGGTCGTAGCCAAAAGGCCGAAAGCGATGGCCTGAAAATTGGCCACACTGGCCGCCCGCCCCAGGGGGCCGGGAATCCGATCGCGGGGTCCGGCCGGACCCGGTCCCGCTCGCCATTGGTCCGGGGCCCCCTCGACGCTTCCCGGACCTCTGGCCGTCACCTCAGCTCCACCCACAAAGCCCCACGTCCTCTGCCACGGTAGCTACCTACGTGCTGAAGGCTCTTATCGCCGTTTAATTGCACGAGCACTCGCGGAACAGCTATGTAATTGCCTAGCTAAGCAAGCAAGGAGACAGTCCACACTCTATAACACATGTACCCGACAAGTCACAAACCAGGGACACATGGCAACAAGTCATCAACAAGCTCTCTTAAGAACAGAAAAGTCGCCCCGTCCGGCGGACGGAGCATCCAAAAATAGCACAAACTCAGGAGTGTTCCTCTCCACGGAAATCTTTAGTAAAAGGCGAAAGATTTGTGCGTGATGAAGAGAAACCCGAGCACACGTGGCCTCTCGCCGTCACCAGCCGCCGTAGGCCCTCCCGGCCCGGAGCCGCAGGCCCGGAGTTGTCCCCCCCGCGCGTTATCCGCGGAAGAGGGAGAGGAGACGCTATAACCGCCCGACTGGCAGAGGGCGCAAGCGAGCCACGGACCGCTGCAAACCGGCTCGCTAGCTGACTTACTTAACCAACTTCACTCACCCAGCTAGCTGACGGAGAATGACAGATAGATAGATAGATAGATAGATAGATAGATAGATAAATAGAAAGAAAGAAAGAAAGAAAGAACGACACACACACGATAAAACTATTTCTTTTATTTCATTTTAAAAAAAAAAAAAAAAAAAAAAAAACCCCACAAGGACTCAGTTGCTTGTCCAAGCAGAAGCAGAAGCAGAAGCAGAAGCAGAAGCAGAAGCAGAAGCAGAAGCAGAAGCAGAAGCATTTCCTTTGCACCCGAAAATAGAGGCGCACCGTTCCCGGACGTACTGCAATACCGGGTCGATGCGTGGAGCGGACGGAGCAAGCTCCTTCTCCGACTCCCAGTCTCAAAAATCCGTTTAATATGTAGTCCCCAGATAGGGGACGTATCAGATATTAAACTGATAAGAACAGATACTACACTTGATCTTAGCCAAAAGGCCGAGAAGCGATGGCCTGAAAATTGGCCACAGCTGGCCGCCGCCGCCCAGGGGGCCGGGAATCCGATCGCGGGGTCCGGCCGGACCCGGTCCCCGCTCGCCATTGGTCCGGGGCCCCCTCGACGCTTCCCCCGGGACCTCTGGCCGTCACCTCAGCTCCACCCACAAAGCCCCACGTCCTCTGCCACGGTAGCTACCTACGTGCTGAAGGCTCTCTTATCGCCGTTTAATTGCACGAGCACTCGCAGAACAGCTATGTAATTGCCTAGCTAAGCAAGCAAGGAGACAGTCCACACTCTATAACACATGTACCCGACAAGTCACAAACCAGGGACACATGGCAACAAGTCATCAACAAGCTCTCTTAAGAACAGAAAAGTCGCCCCGTCCGGCGGACGAGCATCCAAAAATAGCACAAACTCAGGAGTGTTCCTCTCCACGGAAATCTTTAGTAAAAGGCGAAAGATTTGTGCGTGATGAAGAGAAACCCGAGCACACGTGGCCTCTCGCCGTCACCAGCCGCCGTAGGCCCTCCCGGCCCGGAGCCGCAGGCCCGGAGTTGTCCCCCCCGCGCGTTATCCGCGGAAGAGGGAGAGGAGACGCTATAACCGCCCGACTGGCAGAGGGCGCAAGCGAGCCACGGACCGCTGCAAACCGGCTCGCTAGCTGACTTACTTAACCAACTTCACTCACCCAGCTAGCTGACGGAGAATGACAGATAGATAGATAGATAGATAGATAGATAGATAGATAGATAGATAAATAGAAAGAAAGAAAGAAAGAAAGAACGACACACACACGATAAAACTATTTCTTTTATTTCATTTAAAAAAAAAAAAAAAAAAAAACCCCACAAGGACTCAGTTGCTTGTCCACGCAGAAGCAGAAGCAGAAGCAGAAGCAGAAGCAGAAGCAGAAGCAGAAGCAGAAGCATTTCCTTTGCACCCGAAAATAGAGGCGCACCGTTCCCGGACGTACTGCAATACCGGGTCGATGCGTGGAGCGGACGGAGCAAGCTCCTTCTCCGACTCCCAGTCTCAAAAATCCGTTTAATATGTAGTCCCCAGATAGGGGACGTATCAGATATTAAACTGATAAGAACAGATACTACACTTGATCTTAGCCAAAAGGCCGAGAAGCGATGGCCTGAAAATTGGCCACAGCTGGCCGCCGCCGCCCAGGGGGCCGGGAATCCGATCGCGGGTCCGGCCGGACCCGTCCCCGCTCGCCATTGGTCCGGGGCCCCCTCGACGCTTCCCCCGGACCTCTGGCCGTCACCTCAGCTCCACCCACAAAGCCCCACGTCCTCTGCCACGTAGCTACCTACGTGCTGAAGGCTCTTATCGCCGTTTAATTGCACGAGCACTCGCAGAACAGCTATGTAATTGCCTAGCTAAGCAAGCAAGGAGACAGTCCACACTCTATAACACATGTACCCGACAAGTCACAAACCAGGGACACATGGCAACAAGTCATCAACAAGCTCTCTTAAGAACAGAAAGTCGCCCCGTCCGGCGGACGAGCATCCAAAAATAGCACAAACTCAGGAGTGTTCCTCTCCACGGAAATCTTTAGTAAAAAGGGGAAAGATTTGTGCGTGATGAAGAGAAACCCGAGCACACGTGGCCTCTCGCCGTCACCAGCCGCCGTAGGCCCTCCCGCCCGGAGCCGCAGCCCGGAGTTGTCCCCCCGCGCGTTATCCGCGGAAGAGGGAGAGGAGACGCTATAACCGCCCGACTGGCAGAGGGCGCAAGCGAGCCACGGACCGCTGCAAACCGGCTCGCTAGCTGACTTACTTACCAACTTCACTCACCCAGCTAGCTGACGGAGAATGACAGATAGATAGATAGATAGATAGATAGATAGATAAATAAATAGAAAGAAAGAAAGAACGACACACACACGATAAAACTATTTCTTTTATTTCATTTAAAAAAAAAAAAAAAAACCCCACAAGGACTCAGTTGCTTGTCCAAGCAGAAGCAGAAGCAGAAGCAGAAGCAGAAGCAGAAGCAGAAGCAGAAGCATTTCCTTTGCACCCGAAAATAGAGGCGCACCGTTCCCGGACGTACTGCAATACCGGGTCGATGCGTGGAGCGGACGGAGCAAGCTCCTTCTCCGACTCCCAGTCTCAAAAATCCGTTTAATATGTAGTCCCCAGATAGGGGACGTATCAGATATTAAACTGATAAGAACAGATACTACACTTGATCTTAGCCAAAAGGCCGAGAAGCGATGGCCTGAAAATTGGCCACAGCTGGCCGCCGCCGCCCAGGGGGCCGGGAATCCGATCGCGGGGTCCGGCCGGACCCGGTCCCCGCTCGCCATTGGTCCGGGGCCCCCTCGACGCTTCCCCCGGGACCTCTGGCCGTCACCTCACTCCACCCACAAGCCCCACGTCCTCTGCCACGGTAGCTACCTACGTGCTGAAGGCTCTTATCGCCGTTTAATTGCACGAGCACTCGCAGAACAGCTATGTAATTGCCTAGCTAAGCAAGCAAGGAGACAGTCCACACTCTATAACACATGTACCCGACAAGTCCAAACCAGGACACATGGCAACAAGTCATCAACAAGCTCTCTTAAGAACAGAAAAGTCGCCCCGTCCGGCGGACGGAGCATCCAAAAATAGCACAAACTCAGGAGTGTTCCTCTCCACGGAAATCTTTAGTAAAAGGCGAAAGATTTGTGCGTGATGAAGAGAAACCCGAGCACACGTGGCCTCTCGCCGTCACCAGCCGCCGTAGGCCCTCCCGGCCCGGAGCCGCAGGCCCGGAGTTGTCCCCCCGCGCGTTATCCGCGGAAGAGGGAGAGGAGACGCTATAACCGCCCGACTGGCAGAGGGCGCAAGCGAGCCACGGACCGCTGCAAACCGGCTCGCTAGCTGACTTACTTAACCAACTTCACTCACCCAGCTAGCTGACGGAGAATGACAGATAGATAGATAGATAGATAGATAGATAGACAGATAGATAAATAGAAAGAAAGAAAGAACGACACACACACGATAAAACTATTTCTTTTATTTCATTTAAAAAAAAAAAAAAACCCCACAAGGACTCAGTTGCTTGTCCAAGCAGAAGCAGAAGCAGAAGCAGAAGCAGAAGCAGAAGCAGAAGCAGAAGCAGAAGCATTTCCTTTGCACCCGAAAATAGAGGCGCACCGTTCCCGGACGTACTGCAATACCGGGTCGATGCGTGGAGCGGACGGAGCAAGCTCCTTCTCCGACTCCCAGTCTCAAAAATCCGTTTAATATGTAGTCCCCAGATAGGGGACGTATCAGATATTAAACTGATAAGAACAGATACTACACTTGATCTTAGCCAAAAGGCCGAGAAGCGATGGCCTGAAAATTGGCCACAGCTGGCCGCCGCCGCCCAGGGGGCCGGGAATCCGATCGCGGGGTCCGGCCGGACCCGGTCCCCGCTCGCCATTGGTCCGGGGCCCCCTCGACGCTTCCCCCGGGACCTCTGGCCGTCACCTCAGCTCCACCCACACAGCCCCACGTCCTCTGCCACGGTAGCTACCTACGTGCTGAAGGCTCTCTTATCGCCGTTTAATTGCACGAGCACTCGCAGAACAGCTATGTAATTGCCTAGCTAAGCAAGCAAGGAGACAGTCCACACTCTATAACACATGTACCCGACAAGTCACAAACCAGGGACACATGGCAACAAGTCATCAACAAGCTCTCTTAAGAACAGAAAAGTCGCCCCGTCCGGCGGACGGAGCATCCAAAAATAGCACAAACTCAGGAGTGTTCCTCTCCACGGAATCTTTAGTAAAAGGCGAAAGATTTGTGCGTGATGAAGAGAAACCCGAGCACACGTGGCCTCTCGCCGTCACCAGCCGCCGTAGGCCCTCCCGGCCCGGAGCCGCAGGCCCGGAGTTGTCCCCCCCCGCGTTATCCGCGGAAGAGGAGAGGAGACGCTATAACCGCCCGACTGGCAGAGGGCGCAAGCGAGCCAGGACCGCTGCAAACCGGCTCGCTAGCTGACTTACTTAACCAACTTCACTCACCCAGCTAGCTGACGGAGAATGACAGATAGATAGATAGATAGATAGATAGATAGATAGATAGATAGATAAATAGAAAGAAAGAAAGAAGACGACACACCACGATAAACTATTTCTTTTATTTCATTTAAAAAAAAAAAAAAAAAAACCCCACAAGGACTCAGTTGCTTGTCCAAGCAAAGCAAGCAGAAGCAGAAGCAGAAGCAAGCAAGCAAAGCAGAAGCAGAAGCATTTCCTTTGCACCCGAAAATAGAGGCGCACCGTTCCCGGACGTACTGCAATACCGGGTCGATGCGTGGAGCGGACGGAGCAAGCTCCTTCTCCGACTCCCAGTCTCAAAAATCCGTTTAATATGTAGTCCCCAGATAGGGGA
>NW_026986502.1:0-20628 GCF_018555375.3 Anguilla rostrata
TTATACGCCAAATTTGAGTTGAAGTTACAAGTTTGCACAGCCAGTTTTGATAAGAAACTGAAATTTCCATAATCTGATTCTCATTAGAATATTATGATATTTTAAATTGCATGTGGCATTTCGAATCAAGTTCAACATCCCTTCTGCAATGTGTGAGTACTTCATGGCTTGCTTCACAGGCATATCTTTAGCAACAATTTCCTGCCAATGGCAGTCGCTACCAAGACAGAGTGCAGGTAATGGACTCCATTTCCCCTGGAAACTTGTCTCTCCATCTCTCAGATCTCATTCTGTCAGATGGGGGTACATACAGGTGTGAAGCAGATGGGCACTACAGAGACATCAGTCTCACAGTTATACATAGATTTGACCAGTTGTGTTTAAAAGTTTAAATGGGCTGTGGGAAATGTCATCTTCAAATGACAACATTCCATGGGTGGGACATATTTGGCTGTGGTGCTGTATGTGAATTGAGATTAAACTGAAGGTGTGGGAGGGCCTAGCTGAGACATCCAATCAGGCGTGCTTATATCTCTTAATCCCACCCCCATATTCCTCTCTCTCTCTCTCTCTCTCTCTCTACAGGGTGTGTTCTGTCTGATTCTGAACCCATACACATCACTGGGTTCACAGGAGACTCAGTCGTCCTGCCCTGTGCCTGTACTGAAGTGCAGAGGAAACCTGAACGCATCATATGGACTGCACACCCAGGACGCCAAAGAACTGTTATATTTTCTCAAAGTCCTCGCAGTGTCAACGATCTTTACAAACATAGAGTGCAGGTTTTGGACTCCATTTCCCCAGGAAACCTGTCTCTCCGCCTTTCAGATCTCACTCTGTCAGATGGGGGTACATACAGGTGTGAAGCAGATGGAAACCACAGAGACATTAGTCTCACAGTTATACATAGATTTGATGAGTTGTGTTTAAAAATGTAAATGGGCTGTGGGAACCCTTCAAATGACAACATTCTATGGGTGGGACATATTTGGCTGTGGTGTTGTACGTGAATGGAAATTTTCTGGGCCTTTCCCAGTTATATTGTACAAGAGTATTGAATAGGAGACCTACACATTTCTATTGATTTTTTACCCAGAATAAACACACAAAAATGAGTTTTACTTCCGAAATAATCTGACATCACTTTTTTTCAAAACAGTCTCCTTTTTTACCTTCAGCAATAATAACTGCAACCAAATGCTTCCTATAAGTTGATATCAGTCTTTCACTAGCTATGGAGGAATTTTACCCCACTATTTGCAGAACTGCTTTAATTCAGACAAATTTGTGGTTTTGAGCATGAACTTCTCGTTTCTGATACAGCCCCAGCATCTCTGTTGGGTTCAAGTTAGGACTGACTAGACCACTCCAACACTTTTTTTTTTTTTTTCAGCAATTTCGATGTGGATTTTCTTTAGTGTTTAGGATCATTGACTTGATAAGAGAATTGCGTAGTTTAATTCATGAAACATGCGTACAACCATATTTGATCATAAAATGTGTGTAACAATGTTTCCACACTGATGAAGCTACAGAGAAGTATGGGGAAGATTGGTCAGATGTGACCTCTACAATGGCAGCTGTATGAGACCAGGGGCCTCAGATCAGGAGGATTTTCTATATTTCTTTATTTTTTTCACAGGTAGATGAATGAACCTAAAAGCGATGAGAGAACCTAATGTGAAACACATGTGGTTAAACAAACACGCATCATACCTATGCAAATGGTATCCTCGATGGTCAACAGCACCAAATCGAATTTGTAAAATTTACACTAAGATTAATTTTCAAATATTGGAACATTTCAGAAGAATGTTGTTGATTGAACTGAGAGTTCGTTGAATTCAAGCACACTATATCAGTAAAGTAGTTAACACTCGCATTCTATCAAATAAGTCAACCATCCTTCACATAGTGTTGCAAAAGGCTTGAATTAGGTGCTTCCTACAGATATCATTATAAAGAAAAAGTTTTGCCAGTATTGCAACCCTTGCCAATGTATTCTTCTAAGAGCCATGGTCGAAAGACAAATGAAATGCTGTCTTGTTTTTCTACAGTTTTGTTGAGCTGCATGGTCAGCATACCCCATCACTTTTTTTCTTTTTTTTTCTCCACAGTGTCATTTCTTTCACAAACATTTTATATGAACAATTCATGTTTTTGTCAAGTGACTGGATAGATGTATACCATTGTATTTGATATTTGTTCCGTAATAACCACACACAAGTGCAATGAAACTGGATGCCAAACCAACATCTATTTATATGTTTTCAGGCAGGAATCACAGTTGAGAACTACCACTATATAACAGGGCCAGACCTGATTAGCTATCCGCTAAAATCCTCCTTTGAAAAGTCGCAAAAAAGGGATGCCCTTTCAAAAAGAGCAGGAATTATTCCACTTTCCCCAGTGAACACTTTGGGGCATATCTGGGCCAGTCTGTCAGTCTGGGGTGGGACAGATTGCGCATGTCTCAGTGAAAAATAGCGAAAGGAAGGCAGGGAGACACCAACCAGTGGCTACGTTGAACTGACTCCATGATGCATGAATTTTGCTCCTTTGCCTCCTGGCAAAGGAAGGGGAAACCCTCTGAGAGGAAAAAGGAGAAATTAAAAAAACAATTTTTTTTAAAGGATAAAATGCTGAAAACGTGAAAACCCTTCTTTCTGAAAATATTTACATACTGTGGAAGGCTGAATAGGTTATTTTTTTTTAAAAAGTACTTAAATCTTAATGGTCTACAGCTTTCGATCAAATGTAAATGTAAATGTTAAAAAAAAAAATGAAGATGAAACACTGAAAACACCAGGAATGATTTGGTTTGCGTTTTCTATCGCTTGTGGTGGGGTTGAGGTGGCCTGTTATTCTGCGGCACGATGGACAAAGTAATTCAAGTGCAAGTGGCCTAAGCAACAAAGGGAGAGTCGGATAGAACTGTTTAAAGGTTAAAGGAAAGGGTTTTTTTTAGAGTGTGCTGCTCTCCGTTCACTCCTAAGTGCCAGAGATCGAGGTGCAGTAGATAGTAGTTGAAATTGTGGCCGTTTAGTGGCTTCTTCCACTGGTGGTGCCGTCATTGCCCAACAAGCATTGCACCTCATGCTGAGAGGAAGGAAGTAAACGTTTTTAACTAAACTGCATCATCTCGAGGTTTATATTTTTAGCTGGAGCACAAGCGAGGTTCTGTGGTTTGAAAATTGGGAAGATAAAAAGCATGTGAAAACGCTTCTTTCTGCAAATATTTACATACTGTGGAAGGCTACAAAGGTTTTAAAAAAGTGCTCTAATCTTAATGGGCTCCAGCTTTTAGATCAAAATGTACAGTGCCTTTCAAAATCATCCCTTGACATATATAAAATAGCAACACTGTAATAATAGATTATGCAATTATAAACAATACAAAAATGTAGCTTTATTTAAATTTTCAAAAACATGGAAACATTCCACAGTAATAATGAAATTAATGCATTTTGTGCATCAGTGCATCCTCTCTTTATAAGGATAAGCATACTGAGTCATCTTCAATGCTGTTTTAAGAGATTGATAAACAGACTTCTTACAGAATGTCTTGATGATCCTTCAGATACTATGGTATCCTCTACTGAATTTCCCTGTTCAATAAAAACCACTCATGTTAGTCATTTTGTCTTGCTGAAAGATTTTGAGCTTATTGGTAAGGCAAATTTGATTTTTGCCCAAAATGTATTGATACTTGCTGAGTATAATGTTCATCATTCCATTGATATTAACAAGATCACCAGAACATGTAGATGAAAAACAGCCCCATAATGTAAAAGGCCGACTACCATATTTCACAGTAGTCATGTCATTCTTTTCAACCTAAGCACCCTTCTTCTGATACCAAACCACTGTAAAGGGAAAAGAAAAGGGGGCCAAGTACAGAGCCTTGTGGGACGCCCGTTGGTTGGTGATGGGTACGAGTTAAGCTACCATCCCAGGAAACCCTAGAGGAGAGTCCAGATGAATAAAACTCAATTTGCGTCAGAACTGTGCCCCAGCAAAGGTGGAGAGTCGAGAGAGAGTAGGAGCTGGTGGTCTATATTGTCAAAAGCTACAAAATGTTCCAGAAGGATTAGGACAGATGCCAGGGAGGATGCTTCAACTGACACTTGATCGAAGGAGACATGGGGTGCCTTAGAAGAGTGACCCACCCTGAAGCCAGAACAGAAGGATAAGGAAGAAGGGGGTATGGAAGGTAATACTGTGAGATTAAGAAAGGGAGATGATTAGATGTTGCATTTCAGAGGCTTATATTCTCTGATTGGTCATAATTTGGTGATTGGCAACCATTTGGTAAAGCCTATAGGCATGGCAATGGCTTCTGATGATATATTTGGAGACTCTGTCCCCAAGATGCAACCATGATTAATAGATCTCCAGCTGTGGTCCTTGGATTTTTATTCATCCTCCACCAGGCTGGTTTATCACTGCTCCAGTGATTCAAAAGGACTTAATCATTGACCTAATG
Organism: Anguilla rostrata; assembly: GCF_018555375.3. NCBI lineage: Eukaryota > Metazoa > Chordata > Actinopteri > Anguilliformes > Anguillidae > Anguilla > Anguilla rostrata. The sequence goes on from NW_026986502.1 coordinate 4,487, forward strand.
GTGAGTGGTGTTTTCTATGTTTTTATTTTCATTTTTTTTATTGGTTTGTAAGCATTTATTGACTTGTGAACATGAACAAACCTTGTGAACATGAACAAGTGAACATGAACAAGCCTTTATCTTGTATCATCAGAGAGCAAAACAGCAAGTGAAACATTGGTTTCCTGTTTCACCATAGTGAAACAGAAGGCCATAGAAAGCCACAACACAGTCCTCTAAGATTAACATGAACCTGGCAAAAGTAGCAGATTCAATACGGTAAATGCAATATAATCTCTGTTGGATTTTAGAAGAATAATTAAGAAAATGTATGTGACAAACACGCCTGCCACAGGCCACCGAAGTGGCTTTCTTTGGGGCCCTCCAGCACAGAGACACAGGGAGAAGATGTTAAAACAGTCCACATTTATTCCACGAGGGTTTGGCAAGATGGTAACGCCAAATGAGCAGATGTAAAAACCCTGTCATGACAGAGAGCTCCCCTGTGTGGGCGGGGATGGCAGATTTAACTTGTGCGCAGTGATTGCCTCACTACGCACAGGTGCAGCCACTCCTGTTCCTGGGTCCAATTAGCCTGGCCAATTATCTAATGCTTAACCAATTATCCAATTGGCCAGGTCTAATTAGCTTGACCCAGGGCAGGTGTGGCTGCTTAAACCAGCCATCCCCACACCACAATGTATATTATTAGTTAAAAATCTTTTTTCCCCCTCTCATTAGTACAAAATAATATAATTTTTCAGCTTTTTTGAGCATACAACCCATTACCTGTAGTGTTTATTTTAGACAGCCAATTTTTATCAGGGGTGTCATACTTTTCCTTCGAAGTACCCGGAGGAAAACCAATGCGGACACGGGGAGGACATGCAAACTCCACACAGAAAGGCCCAGGCCAGGATTTGGGACTTTTAATTATTTTCAGAGGACAGCAGAGGATGGCCTTTATTTCTACTTTTTCAGATGTATTGTTTGTGGTACTTCTAATTTTAGGATTCACACAGGGGCAGGAAATGTGACTCATACTGCATGTCTTTGAAAAGAATTCGCATTAGCTTAGATAGTTTTGTGCCGAAGCAAACACTTCACACTTCCATAGAGAGGCAGTTTGGATCAGTGCAACTGAATCTTCTGTGTGTATATTTGGTTGGAAAGTTGACACTGAAAACCATGCTGGTATGTGTCTGGCTAGTCAGCAGTCTGATTCACATGATCTCAGGTGAGTTGATCATTTTATCTGACCCATTGATGCTTTCAAAGAGCTTCACTCAAACCTTAAATATAAGCTTGCAGTTACAGCCGTGTGTCTAAGTGCTATCTATAGTGCCATAGATGTAAAGAGAGAATGAGGCACAGACTTCTGGGTATCATTCTCAACTGCTAAGCCTGCTGTCTTTTTCTTGTGTTGAACTGAGTGTAGTTTTCAATATAGGGAAAAAAAACACTGTTCCCTTGTGGGCTTGTATGTATCAATTATTAGATTGTGACTGCATTTAAAGAGCCTGTACATAAAACTGTGCATGACTTCAAACAGTGTACTCGACTGATTTGAACCCAAAGTGATTGTTTCTTTGGAATTGAATTCGTCAGGATTCTGCTCAGTTTCTGATTATCCTTTTATTGGCCGCCAGATGGCGGCACTTCAGTTTTGTGTTTCAGTTTGTTCTCCCTCTTTGGTATTTAATTGTATTATTGTTTTCAATTATTCAGTCATTGTTTTTGCTTGTGTCTCGTTCTCCCTTCTCTCTCTGGTTTGATTGTGAATTCTGCCCTCCTGTGTCTTGTTAGGCTTCTGTCTATTTAAGTTCTTTGTTTCCCTGACTCGGGTGCTGGTTCCTTGTGTTTCTGCCCGTGCGTATCTGCACATTTCTTCTGCGCCAAGGTTGAGCGGAAGTTTAATCTTAGGTTTGCACCGTGAGTTTTGATAAGAGGTTCTGTTTTAAACGTTAAATTTCCTTTATCTATTTCTCATTAGATTATTTTGATACATTAAACTGCATGCAGCATTTATTGATATTAGGGCAGAATCAAGTACAACATCCCTTCTGCAATGTTTGAGTACTTCAAGGCTGGCTTCACAGGGGTGTCTTCAGCAACAACTAACCAACGTATTGTAACTGGAATTCTGTATTCATATCTCTCAAACTCAAGTCATTATCACCCTAATTATTGTCATGATTATTGCCTATTGCATCTTGTAAATTGTGAACCATACGAGTTCAAACTATTAAACTGAAGGTTTGGGAGGGCCTAGGTGAGGCATCCAATCAGGCATGCTTATATCACCTAATCCCACCTCTCTCTCTCTCTCTCTCTCTCTCTCTCTCTTTTTGCAGGGTGTGTTCTGTCTGGTTCTGAACCCGTACACATCACTAGTTTCACAGGAGACCCAGTTATCCTGCTCTGTGCCTGTACTGATGTGCAGAAGAAACCTGAACGGGTCAAATGGACTGCACACACAGGAGGCCAAACCATTGTTATATTTCCACAACTTCCTGCCAATGGTGGTCGCTACAAAGACAGAGTGCAGGTGTTGGACTCCATTTCCCCAGGAAACCTGTCTCTCCATCTCTCAGATCTCACTCTGTCAGATGGGGGAGCATACTGGTGTGAAGCAGATGGGCACAACAGATACATCAGTCTCACAGTTATACATAGATTTGACCAGTTGTGTTTAAAAGTTTAAATGGGCTGTGGGAAATGTTGTCTTCAAATGACAACATTCTATGGGTGGGACATATTTGGCTGTGGTGCTGTATGTGAATTGAGATTTTCTGGGCCTTTCTCTGTTATATTGTACAAGGGTATTGAGTAGAAGAGCAACATATACACATTTTTATTGAATTTTTACCCACAATAAACATACAAAAATGACTTTTACTTCCAAAATAATCTCAGACATCAGCATAGCATGGAGATAAAAGCATGAACCCTGAGTTGACCAGAGGAGGATGGGTTTCCCCCTTGAGCCTGGTTCCTTCTGAGGTATCTGCCACAGGGAGATTTTTCTTGCCACTGTTGCTTTAGGCTTGCTCCTGTAGGGGTTTAGGACAGGGTTGTCTGTGAAGTGAATTGTGACAATTGTTGTGACATACACTATGTCATTAGTTTTAGTTTAGTTTTATTATTTTTGCACAATTAAAAATACACAAAAATGACAAAGATAAATAATATACAGTATGTAATGAATACGCTACGTAATGAAATTTGATTGATTGATTGATTGATTGAACTGGGTTGGTCACCATTTGAGGTGTGAATGTTTGCCTCTGTGTGCGTGTAGGTCTGTTTGTGTGTGTGTGTGTGTGTGTCTGTCTGTGCGTGTGTGTGTCAGAGGGAGTATCAATCCCCCTCCCTCCTCCTCTCTTTCACTAAATAAAATATGCAGCTTTCTTTTAGTCGTCAGTTTTGGAAACTTGGAAGTTTTGTAACTGTTAGTTGGATTTTGGCGTTTGAGTCCCTCATCTAGGTCTGGTGGTCTACACTTCAACTGTCGTATTTTTGAAATATTCTGCTGTCTTTTGGTTTTTAAATTTTTGGCTTGGCCCAACCTGGATTACTTTGTAACAAATAAACTGTGGATTGGTGTCTTCTTTCATTAATTTCTTGTCTGACTCTCCATGTCTGGAACCTTTGTTAATTGTTTTAAGGTAGTTTAGCCTCGTCTTTTGATTATGCATGAATATTTGTTGTAACTTAACTGCATGGACCCGGATGACACCTTTTGGCGTCATAAATCACTACAATTCGTCTTCAACGAAGATCTCCATACTTTCCAACACTTACTCGGTTTTCTTTTTTTTATTAATGAGGGGAGGATCTGAGCTTTGAGTGGCATGTATGTTTAGCCATTCGGGTGCAATCTATGGTGCTTTAACTATGTCAACAAAACACTCCTGAATTTTCGGGTAAAAGCTTTTTGAGAGGATTAATAATTACTTTTTAATAATTACTGCTTAGGTCACTTGCACTTGAATCCCTTTGTCCGTCGTGCCGCAGAATAACAGGCCACCTCAACCCCACCACAAGCGAGAGAAAACGCAAACCAAATCATTTCTGGTGTTTTCAGTGTTTCATCTTCATTTTTTTTTTTTTAACATTTACATTTACATTTGATAGAAAGCTGTAGCCCATTAAGATTAAAACACTAAAAAAAAAAAACACAAATACAAAAAGAAAAATGCAAAAACAATACTTTCACCCCTGATGTGCAAAACACAAATACAAAAAGAAAATGCAAAAACAAAAAGGAGCAGCCCTGAGGTGCAAAACACAAACATACAAAAACGGGGCTATTAGTTTTTGTTATTGTATCTTGCTTCTGCACCTCAGGGCTGCTAGTTGTTGTATGTTTGTGTTTTGCACCTCAGGGCTGCTCCTTTTTGTTTTTGCATTTTGTTTTTGTATTTGTGTTTTGAACTTCAGGGCTGCACATTTTTGTTTTTGTTTTTGTATGTTGCATCTGCACCTCAGGACCACTCCTTTTTTTTCGTATGTTGCATCTGCACCTCAGGGGCAAAAGTTTTTGTTTTTGCGTTTTCTTTTTGTCTTTGAGTTTTGCACTTCAGAGCCACCGTAGAAAACGCTTCTTTCTGCAAATAATTCTGCATGTCGTTGATATATATATTTACTCCATGCGTTTCTGCCCGTGTATCTGCCCGTGTGCCATCTATTTATATGTGTTCAGGCAGGAAACACAGTTGAAAACTACCACCATATAACAGGGTCAGACCTGATTAGCTATCCGCTAAAATCCTCCTTTATAAAGACGCAAAAAAGGGATGCCCTTTCCAAAAGAGCAGGAATAATTCCACTTTCCCCAGTGAACACTTTGGGGCATATCTGAGCCAGACTGTCAGTCTGAGGTGTGACAGATTGCGCATGTCTCAGTGAAAAATAGCGAAAGGAAGGCAAGGAGATGTTAACCAGTGGCTACGCTAATCTGACTCCGAGAAGCATTCATTTTGCTCCTTTGCCTCCTGGCACACTTTCTAGCAGGAAGGGGAAACCCTCTGAGAGAAAAAAGGAGAAATTAAAAAAAGGTTTTTTTTTTTTAAAAGGATAAACGCTGAAAACATGTGAAAACGCTTTTTTCTGCAAATATTTACATACTGTGGAAGGCTGAATAGGTTTTATTTTTTTTTAAAGTGCTTAATGGGCTACAGCTTTCGATCAAATGTAAATGTAAAGGAAAAAAAAAATGAAGATGAAACACTGAAAACACCAGGAATGATTTTGTTTGCGTTTTCTCTCGCTTGTGGTGGGGTTGAAGTGGCCTATTATTCTGTGGCAGGACGGACAAAGTGATTCAAGTGCAAGTGACCTAAGCAACAAAGGGAGAGTCGGATAGAACAGTTTAAAGGATAAAGGAAAGAGGTTTTTTAGAGTGTGCTGCTCTCTGTTCACTCCTAAGTTCCAGAGATCGGGGTACAGTAGTTGAAATTGTGGCCGTTTGGTGGCTTCTTCCACTGGTGGTGCCGTCATTGCCCAGAAAGCATTGCACCTCATGCTGAGAGGAAGGAAGTAAACGTTTCTAACTAAACTGCATCGTCTCAAGGTTTATATTTTTAGCTGGAGCACAAGCGAGGTTCTGTGGTTTGAAAATGGGGAGGATAAAAAGCATGTGAAAACTACAGTGGCTCTGAAGTGCAAAACACAAAAAGAAAAAGAAAACGGAAAAACAAAAACTTTCGGCCCAGAGGTGCAGATGCAACATACAAAAACAAAAAGGAGTGGTCCAGAGGTACAGATGCAACATACAAAAACAAAAACATGCAGCCCTGAAGTGCAAAACACAAATACAAAAAGAAAATGCAAAAACAAAACATTCAGCCATGAAGTGCAAAACACAAATACAAAAAGAAAATGCAAAAGCAAAAAGGAGCAGCCCTGAGGTGCAAAACACAAACATACAAAAACTAGCAGCCCTGAGGTGCAAAACACAAACATACAAAAACAAAAACGTGCAGCCCTGAGGTGCAGATGCAACATACAAAGACGAAAACTAGTAGCCCCGAAGTGCACTGTTGCACTTCGGGGCTACTAGTTTTTGTTTTGTATGTTGCATCTGCACCTCGGGGCTGCTTGTTGTTGTATGTTTCTGTTTTGCGCTTCGGGGCCACTAGTTTCTGTTTTTGTATCTTGCATCTGCACCTCAGGCTGCTAGTTTTTGTGTGTTTGTGTTTTGCACCTCAGGGCTGCTCCTTTTTGTTTTTGCATTTTCTATTTGTATTTGTGTTTTGCACTTCAGGACCACTCCTTTTTGTTTTTGTATATTGCATCTGTACCTCAGGGCCAAAAGTTTTTGTTTTTGCATTTTCTTTTTGTTTTTGTGTTTTGCACTTCAGAGCCACCATAGAAAACGCTTCTTTCTGCAAATATTTACATACTGTGGAAGGCTAAAAAGGTTTTTAGATGCTGCGTTACATAGGCTTATATTCTCTGATTGGCCATAATTTGGTGATTGGCAACCATTTGGTAAAGCCTATAGGCATGGCAATGGCTTCTGATTATAGATTTGGAGACTCTGTCCCCAAGATGCAACCATGTTTAATAGATCTCCAGCTGTGGTCCTTGGATTTTTATTCATCCTCCACCAGGCTGGTTTATCACTGCTCCAGTGATTCAAAAGGACTTAATTATTGATCTAACGGCGAATGGTGTTTTCTATGTTTTTTCTGTGTTTTTTTGTATTGGTTTGTAAGCATTTAATGACTTGTGAACATGAACAACTGAACATGAACAAGCCTTTATCTTGTTTCATCTGAGAGCAAAACAGCAAGTGAGACATTGGTTTCCTGTTTCGCCATAGTGAAACAGAAGGCCATAGAAATCCACAACACAGTGCCCTAAGATTAACATGAACCTGGAAAAAGTAGCAGATTCAATACGGCCAATGCAATATAATCTCTGTTGGATTTTAGAAGAATAATTAAGAAAATGTATATTATTAGTTAAAAATTCTTTTTTTTCCCTCTCTTTAGTACAAAAAAATATAATTTTTCAGCTTTTTTGAGCATACAACCCATTACCTGTAGTGTTTATTTTAGACAGCCAATTTTTATCAGGGGTGTCATACTTTTCCTTCGAAGTACCCGGAGGAAAACCGATGCGGACACGGGGAGGACATGTGAACTCCACACAGAAAGGCTGTACTGTTTGTAGTACTTCTAATTTTAGGATTCACACAGGGGCAGGAAATGTGACTCATACTGCATGTCTTTGAAAAAAATTAGCATTAACTTAGATAGTTTTGTGCCATAGCAAACACTTCACACTTCCATAGAGAAGCAGTTTGGATCAGTGCAACTGAATCTTCTGTGTGTATATTTGGTTGGAAAGTTGACACTGAAAACCATGCTGGTATGTGTCTGGCTAGTCAGCAGTCTGATTCACATGATATCAGGTGAGTTGATCATTTTATCTGACCCATTGATGCTTTCAAAGAGCTTCACTCAAACTTTAAATATAAGCTTGCAGTTACAGCCGTGTGTCTAAGTGCTATCTATAGTGCCATAGAGGTATAGAGAGAATGAGGCACAGACTTCTGGGTATCATTCTCAACTGCTAAGCCTGCTGTCTTTTTCTTGTGTAAAACTGAGTGTAGTTTTCAATACACGGAAAAAAACACTGTGTTCCCTTGTGGGCTTGTAAATATCAATTATTAGATTGTGATTGCATTTAAAGAGCCTGTACATAAGACTGTGCATGACTGAAAACAGTGTACTTGACTGATTTGAACCTGAAGTGATTGTATCTTTGGAAATGTATATGTCAGGATTCTGCCCAGTTTCTGATTTTTCTTTTATTGGCCGCCAGACGGTGGCACTTCAGTTTTGTGTTTCAGTTTGTTCTCCCTCTATGGTGTTCAATTGTATTATTGTTTTCAATTATTCAATCATTGTTTTTGCTCATGTCTCCTTCTCCCTTCCCTCTCTGGTGTGATTGTGAATTGTGCCTTCCTGTGTCTGGTTAGCCTTCTGTCTATTTAAGTTCTTTACTTTCCTGTCTCGGGTGCTGGTTCCTTGTGTTTTTGCCCGTGTATATGTGCCTGTGTGTGTGTTTCGGCTCGTATATCTGCCTGTGTTCTGCCTGTGTGTGTGTGTTTCGGCTCATGTTCTGCCTCGTTGCGTATCTCTGTTATTCAAGTTTTTTGAGTTCCCTGCTTTTTTTTTACAGTTTTCGTGAAATGCCCCTTGTGGACTTTTGTTTGTTCTGTTTTCCTTTTTTTTTTTTTTAAGTAAAGTCTTTGTTTAAACTTTCCTTTTGAGCTTATGTGTTTTTTGGCACTCTCCTCTTGGGTCCTTACCCCAAACCCTGACAGTATAGTGCAAAATATCCAATTTATATTACAAAATATATATTTACCCCAGCGGGTATTTAAATCCGAAACGGGTGAAACTCATGCTCCTAACTCCATGACAAAACCCTGAAATTCATGGAAAAACTTCTGATGTTAAAGAAACACATTTTTTAAACATTGAACTCATATCTATGAACACTACTTAATCTGTTCTGGATGAAGGTATTTATCTAATATGGAAGGAGTACTGTTCCTATACTAATTGTAAATAGTTGTGAACAAAATGCATTTTAACTCATTAAAAACCCACAGTGCCTACTACCTACCTAATGAACGAATGGTGATTTGTAATTATTTCAATTATGTTTATGTTACATTTATATGACATTTTGGAGACATCATTGTCCAGAGTAGCATACATGCCTATTTCCCTGACCATTGTCCAATAGACCACAATGGAAATAAGCCCTTGGCTTTATAGTGTTTTATTCCTTCAATTATTTTGGTATTTGGGGGCATCTCTGCTCAGAGTGGCCACATGTATTTTTAAATGATCTTCAACGAAAAGAAAGAATTGAAATTAATTAATCCCCATACAGGAGACTCATAATAAGTCACTCTCTGTTGCAGGCTGTTCTTTATCTGCGAGCACAGAGGTCACTGGGTACACAGGAGGCTCTGTGGTCCTGCCTTGCTACTGCACTGAGAGACAGTCAACACTGAACACTGCCAGATGGGTTTTTTCTTCACCTGGTTCTGGTATCACACTTTGGCCGTATCCTAATAAAGTGGACGACCGATTCAAAGACCGGGTGATTATTTCTGACACTCCAGGAAACCTGTCTCTCCGTCTCTCAGATCTCACTCGGTCAGATGGGGGTACATACAGTTGTGAAGCAGATGGACAACACAGAAACATCAAACTGACAGTGAAAGGTAAATTGGACCACATTTGCCCATAGCATGTCAAAGACAGGGTGACAAAAGGGCTCTATGAGTTTTATGTAACTTTACAGTAAATGTATTTGCTTCATTGCACAAACATGCAGAATAAAAATCATCATTATAGAATGAGTCACATTACTTCTGCGCCAAGGTTGAGTGGAAGTCTAAGCTTAGGTTTGCACAGTGAGTTTTGATAAGAGGTTCTGTTTTAAACCTTAAATTTCCTTTATCTATTTCTCATTAGATTATTTTGATACATTAAACGGCATGCAGCATTTATTGATATCATGGCAGAATCAAGTACAACATCCCTTCTGCAGTGTTTGAGTACTTCAAGGCTTGCTTCACGGGGGTGTCTTCAACAACAACTAATCAACGTGTTGTAACTGGAATTCTGTACTCATTTCTCTCAGTCAAGTCATCATCACCGTAATTATTGTCATAATTATTGCCTATTGCATCTTGTAAATTGTGAACCATATGACGTCAAACTATTAAACTTTAAACAGCTTTTTTGAGCATACAACCCATTACCCGTAGTGTTTATTATAGACAGCCAATTTTTATCAGAGGCGTCATACTTTTCCTTCGACGTACCCGGAGGAAAAGCGATGCGGACATGGGGAGGACATGCAAACTCCACACAGAAAGGCCCAGGCCAGGATTTGGGACTTTTAATTATTTTCAGAGGACAGCAGAGGATGGCCTTTATATCTGCTTTTTCACATGTCCTGTATGTGGTACCTCTAATTTTAGGATTCACACAGGGGCAGGAAATGTGAGTAATACTGCATGTCACTGAAAAAAATTAGCATTAACTTAGATAGTTTTGTGCAGAAGCAAACACTTCACACTTCCATAGAGAGGCAGTTTGGATCAGTGCAACTGAATCTTCTCTGTGTATATTTGGTTGGAAAGTAGACACTGAAAACCATGCTGGTGTGTGTCTGGCTGGTCAGCAGTCTGATCACATGATCTCAGGTGAGTTGATCATTTTATCTGAGCCATTGATGCTTTCCAAGAGCTTCACTCAAACTTAAAATATAAGCTCGCAGATAAAGCCGTGTGTCCATGTGCTATCTATAGTGCCATAGAGGTATAGAGAGAAGGAGGCACAGACTTCTGGGTATCATTCTCAACTGCTAAGCCTGCTGTCTTTTTCTTGTGTTAAACTGAGTGTAGTTTTCAATATAGGGAAAAAAAAACACTGTTCCCTTGCGGGTTTGTAAGTATCAATTATTAGATTGTGATTGCATTTAAAGAGCCTGTACATAAGACTGTGCATGACTGAAAACAGTGTACTTGACTGATTTGAACCTGAAGTGATTGTATCTTTGGAAATGTATATGTCAGGATTCTGCACAGTTTCTGATTTTCCTTTTATTTGCCGCCAGATGACGGCACTTCAGTTTTGTGTTTCAGTTTGTTCTCCCTCTTTGGTGTTTAATTGTATTATTGTTTTCATTTATTCAATCATTGTTTTTGCTCGTGTCTCGTTCTCCCTTCCCTCTCTGCTGTGATTGTGAATTGTGCTATCCTGTGTCTTGTTAGGCTTCTGTCTATTTAAGTTCTTTGTTTCCCTGACTCGGGTGCTGGTTCCTTGTGTTTCTGCCCGTGCGTATCTGCCCATTTCTTCTGCGCCAAGGTTGAGCGGAAGTTTAATCTTAGGTTTGCACAGTGAGTTTTGATAAGAGGTTCTGTTTTAAACCTTAAATTTCCTTTATCTATTTCTCAATAGATTATTTTGATACATTAATCGGCATGCAGCATTTATTGATATTATGGAATAATCAAGTACAACATCCCTTCTGCAATGTTTGAGTACTTCAAGGCTGGCTTCACAGGGGTGTTTTCAGCAACAACGATCCAACGTGTTGTAACTGGAATTTTGTACTCATATCTCAAACTCAAGTCATTATCACTGTAATTATTGTCATAATTATTGCCTGTTACATCTTGTAAATTGTGAACCATATGACTTCATGCTATTATACTGAAGATGTGGGAGGGCCTAGGTGAGACATCCAATCAGGCATGCTTATATCTCCTAATCCCCCCCCTCTCTCTCTCTCTCTCTCTCTCTCTCTCTCTTTGTGCAGGGTGTGTTCTGTCTGATTCCCCAACCCCTCACATCCGGGGTTCCCCGGAACCCCCGTTTTTCCTCCCCCGGGGGCCGTTGACAGGAATCCTAAAAAAGGTAAAAAGGAAAACTCCCCGGGGGCCAAAGTACTTTTTTAAAATTTTCCAAAAGCCCCCCAGTCCCTCCCCTTTTCAAACCCCAGAGTGAAAGGGGTTGGACCCCCCTTTTCCAAGGATCCCGTCTTTTTTGGGTTTTTCCCCCGATCTCACTCTGTAAATTTTGGGGTTTGTACGGTTTTAAAAAAAGGGGCAACACGGGCATCAGTCTTATTGAAAAAAAATTTCCCCTTTCCCCGCTTCCGGGGCGGGGGTGACACAAGGGTTTAAATTTTTTTGAAATTTTTCAATTAAGTTTTTGTTTCACTGCAAAAAATGCAAAATAAAATCATCATTTAAATTGTCCTTCTTCTGCGGAAAATTTGGGGAATTTTAAAATTTTGGTTTTTCACGGGGATTTTTTTAAAAAGGGGTTTTTTTTAAACCTTAAATTTCCCCTTTTCTTTTTTCATTAGATTATTTTGATCCCTTAAAGGGGGATGCAGCATTTTTTATTTTATGGAAGAATAAAATCCCCCCCTTCTGCAATGTTTAAGTTTTTTAAGGCTTGCTTCACAGAGGTCTTCAAACAACTCCCCAAATTTTGAACGGGGAATTTTGACTCTTTTAAAACTAAAAACATTACCGGGGGAATTTTTTCATAATTATTGCCTATTGCATCTTGTAATTTAAAACCTTGCCCAAAACTTTTTAAAGGGGAAGGGGGTGGGAGTGCCAGGGATAACCCAATCGGGGCTTTTTCCCCCAACCCCCCCCATCTCTCGGGGGCTCTGCAGGGTGTTTTCTGTCGTTAAAACCCCCGCAATCACTGGGTTCCAGGAGACTCAGTCGTGGGGGCCCGGGGCCTGTCTTTGGGTAAAACCAAAAAGGGTTGAAGGACTCCCTACCCCGAAGGCCAGAGAACATATTTAAAAAGGGGTTTCCCCCCCTGTCAACGTCGCTACAAAAACGAGGGGGAGGTGTTTTGGCTCTGCTTCCCTGGAAACCTGTCTCTCCCTTTTTGACTCCCCCGTCAAATGGGGGTAAAAACAGGTTTTAAACCGGGTTGGAAAATTCAGGAAAAAGTCTCACATTTTAAAGGGAAAAATTTTCTTTTGAAAATAATGAGTTGTGTAAATCTTCAAATGACAAAAATTTATTAAACTCTCAAAAATTTATGCCCCCTTTGGGTGCAGGTAAACTGGGGGGGGGGGGCATATTTGGTTAAGGGGTGATTTTTTTTTATTTAAAAACTCTGTGGGGAAAAAACAACAGGTTCTCTCAAATTTGGGGACCCCCATAAAGTTTTTTGTTATCTCAAAGAAATTTTAAAAGTTTTTTTCCAGCCCCTTGGAAACAGTTTTTCCCCCCAAATTTTTTAAAAAAACCCCTTACAAAAAAGGGGCCCCCAAATTTTCCCAACTCCCCCGTGACTGCCCTTGGGGGAGCTCTCTGGATAGTCCAATGATTTGTTATACTATAGAAACTTTTCTTTTAAAATTTTTCCCCCCCCCTCTGCTTTTTTGTCAAAACCTACCCTTTTTGGGTTTTTTTTTTAAATGCCCCCAGTCCCCCCTATGGTCCTTTTGGGGGGGGATCTAATTTTCCCTATCCGTGTACTCACCCCCCATTACCCTTTCCCATTAAAAGCTCACGATTGGGGGACTGGGGCCGCCCCTTCCCCTGGGGGGCGCTGGCAGTAACCCCCGGGGCGGCCCCCAAAAAAACCCACCAGGGGCCTTCGTGTGGGCGGAGTTTAAGGGCCCCAAATTAAAAGGGGCCCCGGGAAAGAGGCCCCCAAAAAAAAGTCTGTAACTTTTTCAGGGGGGAAATTTTTGGGCCCAAACCTTTAGGGGCCCCAAAGTCCTGTGGTGACCCTGTGCCCACACTGTCCAAACCTTATTTTATGTCAAAAGTCGGCCCCAAAAGTTCCCCAAAGGAATCGGAGTAAAAAGGGCCCTTTTTAATGAAGGTACTAAAAAAATATTTTTCCAAATTTAATTTTTTTCCTCGTTTTTTGACGTTTCGGTTTGGGGGTGTGAAACCCAGCGGATTGGGGTTTTTTGTTAATTTTTTAAAAAACCGCACCCCATATTTCAACAGTCCCCGGCCTAAGAACCCGGGGTTACCCCCCAAAACCGAACGTGTCCCAAAGCCACAGGAAAAACCTAAAAGGGCCCGTTGTTAAAAAAAAAAGGGTTTCCCCTTTTTTTGCTTTTCCCCAAATTGGAACAAAGTTTTTTTTTTTGAAAACCCCAACCCCCGGCTCCCCAAAACCTTCCAAAAACGTATCCCCCCCGTAAGCAAGCCAAACCCCCCCAAAAAAAGATCTCTGAAAAACCCGAAAAAACCTTTTTGTGACCCTTGCTGTTGTTGCCGGGGGTGTGGGGGGGCTGTGTTTTTTACCCGGGGGAAATTTGATCCAGGAAAAGACTGGAAAAAGGAAGGGGAAAATGGGGGCCCGGGGGGAGGGGGAGGGAAGAATGCTGATTTTGTGACATATTCTACTGGTTTTTTTTAGTTAAAGGGGGAAAAAAAAAAAATCCAAAAAAAAAATGAAAAACTCAAAAAATTTCTGCCCATTTAAATTTGGAAAATCATCATTTTGGAAAAACACCTCGTACACACACAAAAGCATTTTTCCTTTCCCCCAAAGGATAAAAGGAAAAGGGGTGCATTTATATAAAAGCTTTTTTTAAGCGCCACAATAATTTTTCCCCCATTCTTTTCCCCTTTTCCCCCCAAACCCCCCAAAACCCAAGGTAAAGGGGGCCATGCAGTTCCAATAACTCTTTTGGGGCAATTTTGGGGGGGTGGCTTGCTCAGGGGCCTTGACCCCCCGGCTGGGTATTGGGCGGGGAACCCTTTTCCACTTGAGGCCCCCCCCCCCCTTAATTCCAAAACTTCCCCCCACCCATCTGTAACCCCAAAAGAGCAGTTTTTTTGCAAGAGATCAATTTTAATGTAAAAAGTGTTTTTTAAACCTTTTGTGAATCTGAAAGTAGTAAGACCCCGGAAAAAAATTTATATTTTGTATTTTGCTCTAAATACTTCTGGGTTTAACCCCTTTTTAGCAGAGTTATTTTTTTAAAATTAAAAAACCCTTTTAAAATAATCGAATGAAAAAATTTTGGGGTTTAAAAAAGTATTGAAAAATATGTATTTCTTTATATTATGTGTAACCCAAAAGGGGAATTATAGCTGGATAACTAAAAATTTTTTTAAATTTTATAAAATTTTTAAAAATATATCTGGGGGGGCAAAAATTAAAAAATCATTTTTTCCTTTTTTTTTCAAAAAGGATATTGGGGGGGTTTTCATTGGCGGGGGTTTTATACCCATTTGGGTTTAAACCATTTTTCCAGAAAAAAACTTGTGATGAATTTTTTCCCCGAAAAACACAAAAATTTTTCCCAAAAAATGCACGTAAAAGTTAATCAAAACATTTTCCCTGAAAATCAGGCAGTTTTATCCCCCAATCCCCCTCCATCACTCTCTCCTCTCTCTCTCTCTCTAAAAATTAAAAATTCCCAAATTAAAAAATAAATATATATAATTTTTTCCTTTTTTAAAATTTCAAAAAAAACTAAAAAAAAAAAAAAAAAGAAAATAGTAAAAGAAAAAAACCTTTTGAGACCTGGGGGTTTTTTTTAAAAAAAAATTTGGTTTTGGGTTTAACTTCTGATACACCCCCCGCATCTTTTATTCAAGTAAAGGAAAAGGCCCCCTCCAAACTAAAATTTTAAATATAGAGGGGAGGTGAATTTGTCTTATTCATCTCCCCCCGTCCCCCCCTAAGCAAAACCCCCTTTTTTGGGGTAAACACACATCACCCCTTCAAATGGTATCCCCCGTGGCCAACAGCCCAAATCCCCAAATTTTAAAAAATTTCAAGATTCATTTTTTTAAAAATTGGAACATTTTTGGGAAAATATTGTTATTAGAAAAGAAAGTTCATTAAAATAAACCACCCCTTTAAATGTTGAAAATTAAGCACCCTACTTACATTAAAAATTAACCTTTTTAACCAAATAAATAAACCATCCTCCCCAGTTTTGAAAAAGGGGGTTTAATTTTGGGGCTTCCCCCGAATTCTTATTTTAAAAAAAAAGATTTTCCCGTGTTCAAAACCCGCCCCAAGATTCTTTTTAAAGGGGCCCTAGTCAAAAAACCCCTTAAATGCTTTCTTGTTTTTCTTCCCTTTTGTTTAAAATGCAGGGGTGGTTTTTTTGGGGTTTTTTTTTGGTTTTTTCTTTCCAAAAATTTTTTTAACATTTAAGATCAGGGGAAAAAACAAAAATCAAAAGGGTGAAAGCAATTTAGGTGGGAAATGGGGATCAAAATTGTTTTCCTGGTTTTTTTATCACCTGGGTATTTAGCAATTCAGGTTAAAAAATTTGCCCCCAGTAAACCTGATCTTTTTTTGTTTTTTTTTTTTTTTGTTTTTTTTTTTTTTTAATTTTTTGAGCCTTGGGCACACCATTAAAAAGCTTCCAAAACAGTTTTGTTTTATTGGGGAATTTTTCTCCCCCTTTTTAGTGAAGGATGAAACTAAATATCTTCCCCTTTGTCCACATTACCATTGGGGGGCCCCCCTGGCCCCCAAAATAATTTTTGTGGCCCCCAAAAAAAACCCAAAATAAATCACAATACTGTAAAGCAAAAACGGAAAAAACTTTTTTTTAGTAAGGGGTTATGTTTCTGGGGGAAAACTGTACAATTA
>NW_026986503.1:0-21969 GCF_018555375.3 Anguilla rostrata
CTCTGATCATCATTTTTTTCCCTTCTCACTCCCCTTCCCCTCCCCCCCCCCCCCTTCTCTCCACCCAGCCCTAGTCTCTGTCCCCGTAACCTGTGCGCCCTTTCTCCTCCTCTCTTCCCCCTTGTGCCCTGCCCCCCTCCCCCTCTTGATGTCTTCTCTGCCCTTCCCTCTGACTCGGCCTCTGACACCCCTATCATCACTCTCCACCCTTTAAATACCCTCTGTCCTCTTGTTCCAGGCCCACACCCCCATCTCCCCCATCCCCGTGGCTGACGGGCGTTCGGGATCTTGGTGCCCTGCGTGCAGGGGCGGAACTGGAAGAAGTCTAAATCCAACGGACCTTTTGCCTCCCAGTCCCTACTGAACTCCTTCTCCTCCAGTTGCCACTGCCAAGGCAACATACTACCACTCTAAAATACACAAATCTATTCTAACCCCAGGCAACTTTTTCAATTTTCTCCTCTCTCCTCAGTAAACCCTCACCTCCAACTCAGACCTCCCTTACTGCTGAAAATTCGCAGCCTTCTTCGAAGCAAAGGTCACACTCATCCGCAGCTCCCTTGACCCTCCCGACTCCCCACCCTTCCCTCCCCCATCCCCTCTATGACCCTCCCCACATTCTCCACCTTCTCCCACTCTCTCTCCCTGATGTCTCCCAACTCTTGCTCTCCCACCGTCCCACCACCTGTGCCCTTGATCCCCTCCCTCTACCCTCCTCCAGCTGATCTCACCAGAGATCATCCCCTTCATCGCCCACCTGATTAACTCCTCCCTGACTTCTGGCACCTTCCCGTCATCTTTCAAAAGAGCCCACATCACCCCCATTCTGAAGAAACCAACACTGGACCCCTGCCTCACCCAAACTACAGACCGGTATCCCTTCTTCCATTCCTATCTAAAACTCTCGAACGTGCTGCGTCTAACCAACTTTCCTCTTTCTTTCTAACATAACCTCCAAGACCCTCAGCAGTCTGGTTTCAGACCCGGTCACTCGACGGAGACTGCCCTGCTCTCCGTCCTGAGTCTCTCCACGCAGCTACACGCAGCATCCCGTTCATCTGTCCTAATTCTTCTTGACCTCTCAGCTGCCTTCGACACCGTTGACCATCCTACACTTCTGTCTTCCCTGACAAAATTGGGAATTTGCGGACCAGCCCTCAACTGGATTGCGTCCTATCTCTCCGCCGCTCCTTCCAGGTTGCCTGGGCCGGTGCAGTATCAGCTCCTCGTCCCCTCACAACTGGGGTCCCTCAGGGCTCTGTCCTTGGTCCCCTCCTCTTTTCTCTGTATACTAGGTCCCTTGGCCCTGTTATTGCCGCCCATGGCATGTCATATCATCTCTATGCAGATGATATTCAACTTTCTACTCTTTCTCTCCCACAGACACTCAGGTCTCCGATCGCATATCCGCCTGCCTGAGTGACATCCAGAGCTGGATGACCAAACACCAGCTCAAGCTCAACACAAACAAAACGGAACTTCTCCATATTCCTTCTCTTACCTCTCCCACTTCTCATCTCCCCATTTCTTTAGGAGACACTCCCTACACCCTTCACAGAGTGCCCGAAATCTTGGAGTTTTTGCTCGACAACAGGCTGTCACTCTCTGAGAATATCGCGGCAACCACCCGGTCGTGCAGGTTCATCCTGTACAATATCCGCAGAATAAGACCACTCCTCACCAATTATTCCACACGCTCCTGGTCCAGGCCATGATACTGTCACGTCTGGACTACTGCAACTCCCTCCTGGCTGGCCTCCCAGCATCAGCCACCAGACCCCTTCAGCTCACCCAGAATGCAGCAGCACGTCTGGTTTACAACCCCCCTCGTGACCCCCACGTCACTCCCCCCTCATCTCCCTCCACTGGCTACCAGTGCAAGCTCGCATCCGGTTTAAGACACTGGTGCTTGCTTTCCAACAGTCAAGGGGTCAGCTCCTGGTTATCTGCAGAAGATGATCAGACCCTACAAGCCGGCCAGATCGCTCCGATCGGCTACTACAGGGCGGCTGATTCCTCCCCCTACACGAGCAGCAACAAGGTCTCGACTCTTTGCAGTTCTGGCCCCACGATGGTGGAACGATCTTCCAGTGGAGGTCAGAACAGCAGAGTGTCTGAGCACCTTCAAACGGAAACTCAAGACGCACCTCTTCTCTGTGTACCCTCTCTCCTCTTCCCTAAACCCCCTCCCATAACTTAAAAAAAAAAAAAAAAAAAAAAAAAAAAATTTTGTTCAGACTATCTTGTTTCTCCTTATTGTATGCATCATAGTAAAGGCTTTTATCTACATGTTGTTCAATGGACTTAAGCGGACTTGATCCTGAGTTTGGTTACTCTGTTGTAAGTCGCTCTGGATAAGACGTCAGCTAAATACCTATAATGTAATGTAATAATGTAATGATTATGGAACTGGGCGTCTGTGGCGACATTCCCGGAAAAAATCACAAGCGGCGCATAGTTAGTGACGCGTTTTCCATCACCCATCAGTGGTTGGTCTGCCAGAGAGGTAAGGCGGACGCAACAGGCTTGCTCTTCAACTCATTTGTGTCTGATCGGCGTACTGTTTTTTCTGGTGTCTGCTAGCGTTAAAATAACAGAGAAAGGAAGGGGTTAATGGAACCTAATAAGTTCTTGTGTAACATGAGAGGTCATATTATTTGTTGATGTAGATTTCGTATTACATTTGATGACAATGTAACATTACTAAATTACATAGCTATTTGCACAGCTAACGCTAGCTACCGGACCATGTCAATAAAGGCAACATTAGTTTAGACAACGTTGCGACAGTATCCATCTCTCATATCAGGCAAGCTGCCCTTAGCTACTAGCTAATGTAATGAACACAATCTAATGTCAGCTAACAATTATAAAAAAAACGCTAGCTAACGCTACCGCCCGGTACCGACCTCTCAAACCGTCTCTCGAATGCAATGCTGCCTTGTTGCAATGTTGCAGTGTAGCTCGAGACTGGATGCAACTTGCAAAATTCCAAGACGTCTGATTGTAAACGTTCTAAAACTGCATTTGGTGATTTGACAAGGTGGGTCTTTTGAGACCCTAGGCAACGGCTTCAGACGCTCTGCAACTAACCAGTTCACACCGCTGCAATTTTCTCGGCAACATTCTAAAACCGTTTCGTCTCGTTGCGAATCATTGATCTGAACTGGCCTTAACGTTACCGTTATTTACATTGCCATCAAGTTCATCAATATATTGATCGGAATAAAGCCGGGGTATAGGTGGAGCAGAGTCATCAGAGTCTGATTTCTGTGTAAAGATGTCAAGCCGGAGAAAACTAACTAAAACAATATGGCAGTATGGATTAGCGTTGTTATTATTTTATTACGCTTCCTCATATGTTCCTTCAGCCTTGATACCCTTTTTTGATGAAATCTCCTTTGTGTTTCTTTTATTCTTCTTATTCTGATTGCTAATTTAACACCCAGCTCAGCTTTATTCTCAAACAGTTTAGCTAGCAAAACCAGAAACAACAAGGCAGTTGTTTCAGAAATATCACACAACAATCATTCACAAAAAAGACTGTTCACTGTGCACAAGATACATAACTGCACGAGCCACAGCGAATCCCGCAAATTCTTCTCTGCAGTGTAAAGATGTTCATACCGAGCAAAAGTGGATAAAGAACGTTTGAGGAAATTGATCTTCACTAATTCTACCCCAGGTCTGCTGCAGCATTTTAACCCGGCTCGGCAGTGTAAAGACAGCTTAAGTTAGCCTAATGTTAGACAATGAATGAGTATGTACATAACGTTATTGTATAACAACCATTTTTTATTCAGTAAATAAGAAGTGTAATAGCTGGCGTGGCCCAGGTGCCAACTGACTGACGTCACACAGGCGACACTGGTTGGATCCGGTTGGGTCTATGGGAAATGAGGTCCAAAAACACACCTGCAATTACCGCTTCTCACCATTGGTACCGCCAAAGAGAACGAAACGGAAATCTTCGAGATTGTAACTTTAACGAAATCATAGCTAGTGAACAAAAACTATTTGGAGGCAGCTCTTTTCAGTTAACAAAGCCACAGAACTAAAGGACAGACCCAAATTAGAATTCTAAATGAAGAACTTCAAATGACCCTCAGTCAGTTAGAAGAAGACAATATGGCAAGAAAAAGATTATAAGTATATAATCTTTAATTATTTCAAGACAAAAGTATAGTACATGCTTTTTGATAAAGCATTTGAACATTCACTATTCTCTAGGGGTAAAAGTCCCAGTCCGAGCGGGTGTCTGGTTTGTGGTGGGCTGCTGCTGTCTGTGTCGCCTCTGACACTTTCCTCCCACACTGTAGCTGGTTCACCGCAACCAGCAGAGACAGTAATAATGCTAGAAGTGTAGTAGGTTCTGTGGGTGCACAACAGGCTGAGGCAGCAGTAAAGGCTGCTAACGTTAGCTAGCTCAGCTTCTTCAATTAACGTTGCACCTGTTGTAACGTCAGCCAGAGTGAGAGCACCTATTATCAACCAACTTCGTTCGACAGACAGGAACACGTAAACTGATTTGCAACTATATATGCAAAGGCGAAATATCGGTAATAACCTGTACCTAGTTATGTAATAAAAATGTCCTCGTTATCCTCCAGTAGTTATTTTTATTTTTTTAAGTACTTTCGCAATTTTTTTTATGTGCCGGCAAATAACTCAGAGGTGGTCCAGCGCTAGATTTCAGTTGAAAAGTGTGGGACGTGTATCGACCACCCCATATAAATGAATGGAATTTGACATAAATTTGCTAGCATACTGTATAAGTATCCTGTCGCGCGTATTTGCGGTTAATAGAAAGGATGCTCTCTATCAGCATGTCTAGGAATCCGTACATATTCACTGTTGTAACCCAAGTCGCCGGATGCAAAATAGCCGTTAGGAAAGCAGTTTGAAATTATGAAGCAACGTCTGCGCCATTGGATTTAATGGGTCGCGATGAGATAATTCCGAGCGTGTTGCTTGTCTTAAAGTTGATATAGTAATAAGGCTGTATTACTATATCAAAATCTAACTAAATGTATATGTATAAAGTTGGTTTTTTACATTTAGACAATTTATTATGTGTATTTTACAGGACTTACATTTAAATAGGTAGCAATGTCCAGTTCGTTCTAATAAATACGAAGTAAATACACTAGCGGTTAGGGTGGTCCATAATAGGTGCTCTCACTCTACTTGTTGCTGCTCCTCCGTCGTTGAGTCTCTGGCTGTTTTATTAAGAATTTCGTCAGTTTAGGCAAACGTTCCTTAAACTGGGCATCTTCCTTCTTCCTCTTCCTCTTCTCAAATCCACTGTGAAAACCCTTTGTGGTAACAAAGATCATGACTGTCTCTGATGGCAACTCAAATTTGTACGTCATTGATTAGGCGCAAATGCAGGAAGGTCAAGGTGGAATAGTCCATTAAATGTGAAATGTGGGTGATAATAAATATTGGCAAATATAGATATTTAATTGGATAGGCCCACATTTACATGTAGACAGATTTATTTTTAAAAAAGGAAACACAAATTCACGAGGCCCCTTCGGTGGACGAGGCCCCAAGCAATTGCCTACCTATGACCTATGGTAAAACTGCCTATGGGCCATAGCTGTCATGTATCTCGTCTACTAATGAAACTAAAACAAAGCGTTTCTGTTTTTAACTCATACTTTGGTTGCAGTAGCACTGAATGTCTGAGTTCAGTAATCTCGGCATGCCGGCGTGCCTAGTGTTGTGTCGTTCGTGAACGATTCGTTCAAAAGAACAAATCTTTTGGGTGAATGAAGTGTACTGAATCACTTTGTGAAACAATTCGTTCATGAACATGAACTGGTAGTTCACTGATTGACTATCGTTCGCAGTTCAGTGACTTGTTCACTGAACGTACTGCACCCGGCCAGAATCGTTCGCGAACGATAGTTCACTTGCCCAAATCGTTTGCGAACGACAGTACACTTGCACGAATCGTTCGCGAACGACAGTACACTTGCCCGAATCGTTCGCGAACGACACAACAGTACTTTTCCACGAATCATTCGCGAACGACACAACAGTACAGTACACTTGCCCGAGTCATTCGCGAACAACACAACAATAGTTTGGTTCCTCTTGCTGTAGCTAATGAGGAGTCTCTGGTGAGGAAAGTGGGTATGGAAATATGGATAAAAAATGGATAATAATCGAACATCACTGTCAAGTGTGCTGTTTATTTTCAATGATATAACAAGCCTTTTTTTAAAAAAAAAACATGTCTTAAAGTAGGCTAGCCAAGGCTACTATTTTATCGACTACATTCTATGAGAAAACGATAGCCTATATCTACTTAGTCAACGTATATCAGCACTTTCTCTTTCAAGCAGCCTTTAGAACAAGTCATGGTAAAGAAATCAGCATCTAGGGCTAAAACAACACATTTTGGGAAATTTAGTAAAATAAAATGGGAATATCAAACACATTCTTTAAAACTAAATTGTTTAGAATAAAATCGAAAACAAAATTTTTTTTAAAATAGGGAAAGAACCCAGATAGCACACCGATGTCGGCCCGATGTATAGAAGTTATGTCGGCAAGATGTACTATGGAGAGCGTTTGCTAATTGGCGAGATGTCGCCGCAAGGTCGGCATTTGGTCGAAAATGCCCTCCAGACGATGTTTGGGCGATGAATCAAAGCTGCACCGCCCGACCGCTCCACAGACTAGCCTGTTAACTACAACATTTTATTTATTTAGGTCGGATATTTCAGACATATTTCACTATCCATGACTGATCTGAAATTTCACTTACCAAATAAACATGTAATAAACATCAAATTTGATGGGAATATAAGGAGGAAACAATGAAAAACAATATGCTTGACCATCAAAAATGGGCTGTAGTAGCTAGCTACCTGATTTTGTATGTGGGTGTAATGAAGAGACACGATTCAAATTTTGTCAAATCGGTTGGTAATGGATCCCCTTATGCTAGCTAGCTAAAGTTGGCTAAGTAATAATGAGCCAGCATCTAGGCTCTTCATCTGTGCTAACGTATATTAATGGCACACCCTGTCGTGCCTTATTAGCTACTTTATTAAATGTCACAGAATCAACAAAATAGCTATTTTATGTCAGTTTACTTAAAGTGCCAGTTTACCTGAAAACCAGTAACATTACGACAACTCCTTTTGAATACGAAGAGAAAGTGACAGTTTGAAGAGTCTCTCCTTCTCGAGTGCTGGTTGCGGTGGCGGCAGATTAAGTGTAATAGTCAGTGGGTCGACCTATCTGAGACGTTTGAAATAGAGCACAGAGATTAGAAGAAATCTGCCTATGGGCCGATGCTTGTCAGACATTATGAATAGAATGCGACGTTACGATATCAGGCAGACATCGGCGAGAGGTATGTGTGCTATCTGGGAAAGTGCTTGGTTCTTTGGCTATGAAATATTCTGTGGGAAAATGCTCTGTCTATAGCCTACTTTTCAAACTGGAAAACTACATTCAATTACAATAAAAAAATGTGCCCCCCTCTGGAGGGAAAAATAACGGATTTATGTAGATTTACAATGTGTTGGTTGTCCTGAACTACACTAAAATCAAAGTCGCACGATATACGTCACACGTGTGCTTGTAAGTCTACCCGCCAATTGCGGTGCCTTGGCTGCCCCTAACTGCTGCTCTGGGATCAGATTTCCCTTCCCAGGTCCTAACTTTAACCCAGTCTTTTTACAGTCTCTGCTTTAACCATTAGAAGGAGAAGAAAATAAATGACTCTGGACCAAGCGGCCAAAACCAGACTTCGTTTTTGAAGCTCATTTCCTGGTCTTGTTGTTCCTGGTTGCTCACTAGCGCCACTACGGTTGGCTCCAGTATAGGTGTTTTCATATCCGGTTTCCATGTAAGTCTACGGTACAAATGCGGTCAAAATACAAAGTCAATAATTTTTTTCCATGAGTACAAATAGTCACAATATGTGTATTTTATTCGTCTTATGACTGTCCATGGGTCGATTTTATGATTTATTGTGTTATTTGGGCACTGTTATAATATTTGTTGTGGACCAATGAGGTACAGTTTGCGTTACTTCCTGATTACTGCAGAGGACTAAGCTACAGTAGGGGCTACAGTCTATGGTCACTGGGGTGGGAGATAGCGCCTCTTGGCCTTTACATTGCGGCTCCGACCACGGTCCACCTGTGCGAAGTCAGAAAATGCAGGCATCCCATTTCGTAGTGATTTCATTATGGCGTGTGCTATTTACAGCTGCAATAGACGACCATAAAATAATCATCCTCTGAAGTTTTTAGGTAGCCGAGTCATTTTTACTATTTCCTTTAGCCTACTTAACCAAATAATTAGTTGGCAGGAAGTGTAATCAGCTTGGTATATTTGGTAGTCCAGTAGCCTATGCTAAAACAGTTCGCAACTTTGGCTACCAAGCCATTTGACTAGCTAGCTAACCCTAACCGGCAAATATTAAATCTGTCAAACGTGTTTGATGGCTTGTCAGTCGTGTACATTCCGTAAATGTCTACCTGGGCCATACTTCACGCATGTGACAAAGCTACTATAATCCCGATTTTGGGATAAACACTGCAAATTTTTCAGTTTCACAAAGCGAATTAAGAGTCTTAAGGTTTACTTGCTGAATAACATACAACACACGATGAAATGACACACACAGAATTTAATGAAATTAACCATCTTTGTAAGACTGGCATTTAGAAAGGAACATGTTTTTATCATTTAAAAGACCGACAAGAGCATTTAAGACAGTGGTTCTCAGAATCGGTCCTGGGGGCTCCTTGCGTATATTGGCTTTTCTCCATTGATTTTGATGATTTACAAGAAAATAATAATAATAGCCTAATAATAATCAATGTACATTATTTTTGTCTTCATGCACCAGGTGTACAAACTTGCTGTACAAAGTGTGTTGTCATATTTACACGCCTGCAGATCAGTTATTAAAATACTTGGTAGATTTGTTAATCACCGCTGACAGTGTTAATTTTTATTCGGTAGAAAGTGATTTGCGAACGATCGGTCAGCTAGCGTCACCCAGCAAGTGAACACCACAAACGGCGATGGAGTAGCTAGTAGCAGTTACTGGCTCATTAACTGACTGTGGCGAAAACCTACGACGATAACTTGCTCGGTTAACAGCAGATCTACCAGACAGTTATACGAAAATTAGCCTAGTCAAACCACCAGTAGCCTACACATCTCTGATTGATTGACCATCAGTGTAGTCAATGTTCTTCCCCTGTGGTTCATATTGCTAATGCGTGAGCTAACCACGGATAGCCTACCTAGCTCACTGGCAAGCTGATATGCTAGCTAAGCATATTCGTTTTGCTGAGAAACATAAATTGAAGATAACTGAACATAGCCTAATTGTATTTTTAATGTCATACATATAACGTGATTACATGACACAGTACAGTCACGGATGGAAATTAAACTCTGTAAACAACTGATAATATATTTTAAAACATAATGGCAGACAGTCAGCTAGCCTCGTTCAGGTTGATGGGCTTTTCCGCACCGGACTGTCAATCAAATTGTAAAAATCACAAGACCGCTTAACTCTATGGTTTTGGCTCCAAAACAAGAAAATGGCCGCGCCCGCCATTGAGCTTCAAAACGTGTTTTAGAGACCCACGGAGAGTCAATGGGTGACGTCACAGTAGCTTTGTCCATATTTTTTTACAGTCTCTGCTCTGGACCAGCAGATAGGGCCAACTGCACTCAACACCGGTGGCTAGCTAGCTATAGCCACGACAAATGCGGTGTCACTGGTTAGCTTAATGCATTTTTTCAATGGTCAGGACAATAATGTTAAGAAGGGAGAAAATCATTCCAAATCCAACCATGTAGAGCAGGTCATATACAGCCAGAGTAGATTAGTGGGTCTGTTAGCGCCAGCATGAAAGATATTGTTTATAAAGTTTCGGTTAGCTAACGTTAACGTTAGGAATGGCTGGATCAGCAGGTAGCTAGCTAGCTGTCAAAGTCAGGTTTATTTGTCATTACAAATCATATGCTATACAGTAGGCCTACATCATGTAACGAAACTTCGTTTCACAAGGCTTCAGTGTAACATAGACTTTCAGTCTGCTCACAGCACTTACAAAGGAATACACACATTGTGAAAATCAGAATCACAGTACACTTAGACAAGACAGGTGCAGTAGGCAAGAGATAGACTATTTCTAATAAATAATTTTATTAAACCATAGTAAGTAGTAAATATATTGTCGGTAATTTATCGAAAACCATGCTGGCTAGCTATATTGTTGTTGTGTTGTCATAAAAATATATATGACGTTATATTCCATTTGAAATTACGTCTTAAGTTAGTTAGGTTAGGTTGTACTCTTTTATACGGTCTATAGTTTTACTTTATAGATCCCTGAAAGGAAATCCTGTTGTCATCACGACCGTACAATTATGATGTGAAATAAAATAAAATAAAATACGATATCAAAGTGACACTAGAAGTAGAAGGGCGCAAGCGTTCCAGCCAGAGACTGTAAAAAATATGGACAAAGCTACTGTGACGTCACCCATTGACTCTCCGTGGGTCTCCGAAAATACGTTTTGAAGCTCAATGGCGGGCGCGGCCATTTTCTCGAGTTGGAGCCAAAACCACAGAGTTTAAGCCGCTCTGTGAGTTTTACAGTGTGATTGACAGCCCGGTGCGGAAAAGCCCATGACCTTCAAGCATGTTTCACTTACCCATCAACCTGAACCTGTACGAACCACGAACGAACTCAAGGTAAGCTAACTGTCTGCCGTTATGTTTTAAAATATATTATGAAATGTTTACAGAGTTTAATTTCCATCCGTGACTGTACTGTGTCATGTAATGACGTTATATGTATGACTTTAATAATAAAATTATGTTCAGTTAGCTTCAACTTATGTTTCTCTGCAAAACATCACCGTATATGCTTAGCTAGCATATCAGCTTGCCAGTGAGCTAGGTAGGCTATCCGTGGTTAGCTCACGCATTAGCAATATGAACCACAGGGGAATAACATCGAAGACACTGATGGTCAATAAATCAGAGATGTGTACTGGTGATTTTGACTAGGCTGATTTTCATATAACTGTCTGGTAGACCTGCTGTTAACCCAGCAAGTTATCATCGTAGGTTTTCGCCACAAGTCAGTTAATGGGCCAATAACTGTTACTCTACCGTCGTTTGTGGTGTTCACTCGCTGGGTGATGCTAGCTGACCGATCGTTCGCAAGTCGCTTTT
Source organism: Anguilla rostrata (assembly GCF_018555375.3). Lineage (NCBI taxonomy): Eukaryota > Metazoa > Chordata > Actinopteri > Anguilliformes > Anguillidae > Anguilla > Anguilla rostrata. Next base: position 11,240 of record NW_026986503.1, read on the forward strand.
AAACGAATAAAAATTAACACTGTCAGCGGTGATTAACAAATCTACCAAGTATTTTAATAACTGATCTGCAGGCGTGTAACTATGGCAAAGCACTTTGTACAGCAAGTTTTCCACCTGGTGCATGAAGACAAGAATAATGTACATTGAATTTCTAATTATTTGGTTTTTTTCCCGTGTAGATCATCAATGGAGAAAAGCAAACGTCCTAACCGTGAGTTTGTCTGTAACTACCGATCTAAAAAAATGAGCAGGCAGAAAACTCCCGAAATTGATTAACGTTGCTATTGGTGTCAACTTGTTTTTAATTATTGTGCTTTGTCATTTGAATGAGCACAAGTTAGATAGCCTTTTGAGTTTATAATGTTGTTTCGAATTTATTTGATTGGCATAGCATGGCGAAGGACACGGTGTTTATCCTGTCTATACAATACATTAGTCAGATTGTGAGCAGAGGAAAGGAAAATGTCTGAAAGCCAAGACCAATAATCAGTTTAAGGGGAAGTTTTCTGCCTCGTTGATTTTTTAGCTCAGCAGCCACCACTGCTGTGCCTTCAGTTAAACTAGTCAGTACTAGTCAGTTAAGTAATGTATATAATAGAACACACCGTGCCACACCACTGTAAAAACTGTGGATGTCTTTAAAATCTTACATCCAGACTATATATGTGTGTATTTATCAGTGTTCGTTTTGAATGAGAAGTATTTCATTGTCTTCCACAGCAAAGAATGTGTGGATTGTGGGAGACAGCTACATCCGGCGTGGGGAGGAGAGAGCACGGAAGACTGTGGGGACCAGCCTGGGTCTGGACACCATTGTCCATTGGTTTGGCTGGGGAGGCCTGAGGTGGGAGAGCCTTCTCCCTTTCATTCACCAGTCCCTGAGAGGAAGAGCAGCCCCGGATCTCCTGCTCATTCACTGTGGCGGGAACGACCTTGGCAAGATCAAGAGCCTTGATCTCGTCACAGGAATGAAGCGGGACCTGCAAGACCTCCACCGGCAATCCCAGGAACCAAGATCTTCCTGTCTGGGATCACTCAGCGACGTCGGTGGAGGACTGCCAATCCGGGGAAGATCGACAAAGCAAGGAAGTGGGTGAACAATGTCATGGCTGCATTTGTTCAGGATTTAGGAGGCATTTTTGTCCCACATCCTCACATAACATTTGAAAATGATGACCTATTTCTCAAGGATGGAGTTCATTTCACACCTAGGGGAAATGATATTTTTTTTAATTAGATAATACATTCCCTTAAAGACTGAATCCAGGGGAGGAGAAGCTGCTGTCCTGAGTTTTCACCGCTCATTTCTGGCAGTTTCTTCAATCCTGGGTTTAGCTTTTAACGGAACAATTTTTAAAAATGAAATAGGTCATGTTTTTAAGCTTTATGTGATGAATTTTATAAATAAATTAATTAATTACTTTTATTGGTAATTTGTAGCCATGACATTGTTCATCCAACTCCCCCTGCTCTTTCTCATCCCTGTCCCTTATCTTCCCTTTCCCCCCCACGTCTTGTCCTCTCCTGCCATGCCAACCCATGGCCTTTCTTGCTCCCTTCTCCTAAGCCAGATGTAGCTGTCTGATCTGTAAATAGTATTGTTTTCTTAGTTTTGCTTTACTTCTGCATACACTTTATAGTGGACTGGAGTTGCACCCCAGTTAAACCATGGCAATGACAAATTTATTTTAACCCCAAGCACTACTACTGGAAACAAAATGACAGGGAAACATTTCAATTAATAAACTGTTTTAATGAAATATTTAACTTGTTTTTTTGATTGAAGGGTCACTATTTGCCTCATACAGTCGGTATAATGTGAATTTGTTCATTTTTTTAAATGTAAAGACTAAATGATCCCAAGCAAACCATTCAAATTGATGAATCATGAATAAGGGCAACTGGTACAACAAAATTTGTGCCAAACATTCAACTTAAGGGTTATGAAAAAGTTGTAAGATAAAGAGCTTTTTTGCATAATATATCTGTACAGGATGTTGGGGAAAATGTTTAATTGGACTAGCATAATGCTGTGTAAGAGGACTGACATAAGACATTACAAAGTTCAGCTGCCTGTCTCAGTTTAAAGCCCACTCACCACGTCAAGGTGCAGGCTGAGAGTGGGAACACAAGACAAGACGCACATTTACTACAAGGCAAACTCAGACAAGACGTACATTAAAAATGACAAGGGTCACAAAGGATAAAAATTTTGTACATGTTCATGCAGGCTCAGTGGTACACTGTCACTCAGGGGTTTCCATAGGCAGACTTGCACAGTACACACTTATGCCCCGTTTATGCGGGCTCTAAGTGATACCTGCAACACTGTCACTCAGGGGTTTACATAAGAAGACTTGCACAGTACACACTTATGCCCCGTTTATGCGGGCTCTAAGTGATACCTGCAACACTGTCACTCAGGGGTTTCCGTAGGCAGACTTCCACAGTACAAACTTATGCCCCGTTTATGCGGGCTCTAAGTGATACCTGCAACACTGTCACTCAGGGGTTTCCGTAGGCAGACTTCCACAGTACACACTTATGCCCCGTTTATGCGGGCTCTAAGTGATACCTGCAACACTGTCACTCAGGGGTTTCCGTAGGCAGACTTTTTCAGTACACACTTATGCCCCGTTTATGCGGGCTCTAAGTGATACCTGCAACACTGTCACTCAGGGGTTTCCGTAGGCAGACTTTTGCAGTACACACTTATGCCCCGTTTATGCGGGCTCTAAGTGCTGTAAATGTTCTTGTGGTGCTTGGCAGTATCTAGCTTTGTGGCAGAAATGAGTCAGAGATGACCTTAGTTTCCGTATACATTTTATTTATTTTCAGCAGTGAGAGGGTGCACACACACATATAAAATCTGATAAAAAATGTACAATTAAAGAAATAAGACAATAAATTATGTGACTTACACAATACATAAATATTTACAACATGGAAAAGTATTACACGCACACACACACACAATATAAATTAAGACATGACATGCTCACTACTCACCATAAAAGTGAATCAACTTGGTCAGTCGCCTGCGAACCATATTCTTTTTCAAATTCTCTGTTCCCCTTCTTGCCAAGTGATTCAAACGGATCTTACAGAACCAGGAAGACGCCATCTTCACCAGTACATGGACATGATTGCCTTCTGCACACATGTCAAACATATGGTTGTGCAGGTCAGGGAAGAGATTTTTCTCTGCACAATCTTCAAGAACCTGGGTGACTACAGCCGATATTATTCCACGGCCCTGTGGTGGCTTGCCCCCAGTTCTTCTGAGCAGCCTCTGAAAACATCTCTCAGTGGCTTGGCACACCACAACCATGCCTGGTGATGGCGTCTGCAGGCCACCTCTGTTCTTCAAAGCCACAAAGGGATGTACTGTCACAGATGTCAATGCCTGTGAGCAAGGCATGCAGGTAACCTTCTCCCTCATTTTTCTTCACAACAAAGCCTGCGATGTAGTTGATTGCAGCGTCTTTGTATTCTGAGAGGTGGTCAACATCTGGAAGGTCAGGGATGGTGTCATCTCCAGGCACTACCATTTCTACCAGCTCCACTTCCATCCTGCGTGCAATGTTGACTGTTGCAGGTGTTGAATCAAGGATGTCAGTGTTGTCTCGGAGGAGGCAGTTGCCTGTGCCCGTCTTCACTTGGTGCCTCACAAGTAGGCGCTTGTAAGCTGCTCGAAACTGTCTTGCATTGGGGTTGTTGTTGTACCCGCCACGTGCACGAACAGCAGAAAAGAAGAGCTCCAAGTGATCCTGACTCAGTTTGTATGTTAGAAGGTACCTGCATGGTGCATTAGGACTTTCAACAAGGTCTTTGTATATACCGAGTGCACTTCTTCCATTTGCTATGAACCCAAAGATTGAGGTCTTCTTTGATGTTGCATGCACGTGCACAAGCTGTTTCCCATTGTTGACCTTGAGCCCACGAAGACATGACTCTGCTTGCTGCAGGATGGCCTCTGCACGGTCTTTTGTAGATGGCTTCATGGGTGCTTTGAGCCCTTTCCCAAGTGGGTTGCGGCTGTTGAGAACATCAAAAGCACCATCGATTGTGCGCAAGAACTGTACTGTAGCCGCACATCCTCTGAACTGAGGATACTTCAGTTCTTGCTCGCAGTACTCCAGGGCATCTGCTACACTGCTGCTGAAAAGCTGAGCAGCCAGATGGACCTTCATTTTTTGTTTTCGCCACTGGATGTGGCCATTCGCAACTTGTTACCAAGCCGCAGACCTTCCTTCTCCTGAAGTGTGTTGAGGTCTTCAATGTACTGCCACTTGATCAGTCTCCCATCTTCAGTTTCAAAAACCCCAGCTGTTGCTAAAGCATTTCGGAGAAGCTTTAGCATGTGACATGGGTCCAGGAGCACATGAACCTTGAGACTTGGGTCTTCCGGATGGAGGAAGTAAGGTTTCATGTCTGAGATGCTGAGGTTAGCACCAAGCTCCCTTAGCATTGCGATGTTCTGTGAAGGTCCATCACATGTCAGTGAGACCACCCGTACACCAATGGTATGAAGTCTACAAAGGCTCTCCCTGATGATGTTAACCTTCTCTTGTCCGGTCATGCTAGCGATGAGGAAGTAAGCAAAGGGGATTTTCCAGGACTCATTGATGGAAACGACCATGAGGACTAAGGCCTGTGTGGCTACTGTGTTGTCAATTTCACCAATGCCAAAGTCCACATAACCATGGATCTGGTCTGAGCCGAAATCCATTTGCTGATGTATATACATCTCATCCATCATCAGAGCACAGACCGTTTCCTTACCCTCTTTCTTCTTTTCTGCGACATGGTTCTTCAGCGCAGTAAAGGAAGCTACAGTAAAGCCAGGATCAGATGAGATGCTGCTGTACCAGTTCCGTATTGTCTGAGTATGAGGCAGAGCAAAGTTGAACTTCTCTCTGACATACTCATACGCCTTCGGGGAGTAAAAGTGCAAAGTCATCGCAAACTGGCGTAGTTCTTCTGAGAAAACTGCTGACCTCGTCTTGTTTTGTATCCTGATCAGAATTTCTCTTGGCACTTCACTAAAGGACTCCAGTACAGCAGCACACTCAGTTGAAATGAGCATTTTTTTCTGCAGCTCTATACAGATGTCTTTCAAAGAGGACACTTTTCTCTTCAGTCGCCTGGTCTTTTGCGAGTGTATCCTCAACTTCTTTCGACATCTTTGTAGCCTCTGCTCTACTGCTTCTGCTTTCCGCTTGAGGGTTTTTGGAGACCCCACAACGGCATAACAGTGATCATCAAAACAGCTGGATGTTAAGGCTGAGTAGTCATGATCCTGTAACACCATTGGATCTCTCTTTTCAGTAATCTCCCTTCTGCAAACACCACCTGAAGCACCACTGACCTCCCTACCAACATCTACATGCACATCAGCTGCCACAGAAATGTTGTCATCATTGGAATCATAGATGACACAATCCTCCATGATGACAACACTGTTGTGATCAGCTGCTAATATACCCCCGTTGGATTGTGACACCTTGTCATCACATGAAAAATACTTAACAGAAGGAACTGTAGAGCCACTTGCCTCTGCATTAATACTCACCTTACAGCGCTGCTTCCTTGGTTCTGCAGGCCGTCTCAGCAATCTAGCCGGGTAATCAAAAATGGTTGGCACTGCAGAGATGGTCAAGCAATGCTTTCCCTTGAAGGGGGATAAGGAACCACTGTTAATCACTAGCCACTGAATATTCACAATGAGAACTGGTAATCTCATTACCTATTTTCATATGTGTATATTACCTAGGTATTAAAAAAACAAATAAAAGTAGCCTTCCTCGTCAATTTTGGCATTGCCACTACTGTGTTCATGTGCAGTCTTTTTTTTCAGAAATGTGTTTTCTTGATCAACATTAGTATGTGCACAGTCTGCACACACACACACACACAAAAAAAACTGGCTATACAGATTATTAAAGAAGAAAAAAATCAATGTCAATAAGTGCCTTTCCTAACCTTGGAGTCCCGGAAAACACATTGCTCCTCAAAGTGGTCGCTGCACAGACGAGATGCCGGGGTGGGTCTCCAGTTATCCCTTCGGATGTTGGCTAACCACAGCTGCAGTCTGGCCTCATCACCTAAAGGAAAACTATGAAACAATAGACGGAGTAAAATAGACTGCAATTTTTTATAATCTATGGTTGCAATACAGACTGATGTAAACGGTAAATGGACGGCATTTATATAGCGCTTTTATCCAAAGCGCTTTACAATTGAGGCCTCTCATTCACCAGAGCAGTTAGGGGTTAGGTGTCTTGCTCAGGGACACTTCGACACGCCCAGCGCTGGGATCGAGCCGGCAACATTTAAAGCAATGTACACTCCTATTCATTGCTAGACGTAAATAATTCCCTCACGACTACATTAGTAGCACTCATAGAGACAATTGTAGAAGTGCCTTAAAACAGTGGTTCTCAAACTCCCCCCGTGTAAATTCATTAATCTCAGTCCTTCATTTGATTTTTTAAAATGTTAAATAGGTAAAGACCCGCACACTCGCTTGATGCTAAAAAAAATATAACGGTAGCCTATTTATTTAACGGTTAACGTTTCAACCCCATCGGTATTCACTATTATATATATATAGCATTCATAATAGGCTACTACGATGATATTTTCAGGAGCATGAAGCGAATGTGCGAGTCTTTTCTTTACCTATTTGATGTTTCTATGATCCAGCACCGGGAGTTTATTGGGGTGTGTTTATTTTTTTTCCTACACTGTGATACATGTTGCACGTTTTAATATAATCAGTATATATCAGTATTGCACAACCTGAACATGGAAATTGTATTCTTGACAACATGCATAACTGTTTCTGGCAGAATGTACCGAAGAGGGTAAGCGATCCCTCTTTTTGCACCGTGTGTACATGTTATTCAAGCATAAACCTTAAGACGTATTGCCCCGGTCTGGCTAAATTGTGAACTCCTGCAGTTTATCCCACAATGTCAGCAAATAAATCGGTATAATAGTTAGATTGTCACATACATGAAACATGGCACAGGTAGACATTTACGGAATGTACACGACTGACAAGCCGTCAAGCACGTTTGACAGGTTGTATATTTTCCGGCTAAGGTTAGCTAGCTAGCTTTGGCTTGCAAGCTAGCTAGCTTGCAAGCCAAATAGCTTGGAAGCCAAAGTTGCTAACTGTTTTAACATGCTAGACTTGCGCTAGCTGATTACGCTTTCTGTCAATTAATGATTTGGTTAGACAAAGTATGTTAAGGATATAGTTAAATGACTTAGCTACCGAAAAAACTTCAGAAAAGGATTCTTTGAAGGTCGATTAGTACAATTGTAAGCAAACACGCCATAATGATACTGATATGAAACTGCTATGAAATGGGACGTTTGCATTTGCCAACTTCACAGTCTCTGCTTCACACAGACAAGAGGTTGACGATCAGTCGGAGTGGCAATGTCAAGGTCATGAGAAGCCACCTCCCACCCAGAGACCCAGTGACCACAGATTGTAGCCCTGCTGTAGCTCAGTCCTCCGAAGTAATCCGGAAGTGACGCAAGCTGTACCTCATTGGTCCAGAACAAATATTGGTCCTGTGGCCAAATGATGCAATAAATCATAAAATAGACCCATGGACAGTCATAAGACGAATAAAATACACCTATTATGACTATTTGTTCTTGTGAGAAAAAATTAGTGGCTTTGTATTTTTATTGCATTTGTACCGTAGACTTACATGGAAACCGGATATGAAAACACCTATACTGGAGCCATCCGTAGTGGCGCTAGTGAGCAACCAGGAACTACAACACCAGGAAATGAGCTTCAAAAACGAAGTCTGGTTTTGGCCGCTTGGTTCCAGCTGAGGCGTGACGATATAAGCGTGCGTCGTGAGCACAGTACCGGTATGTGTAGTTCCTAAGCGTACTAAACGTAGCCTACACGTTGTGCCTTGTACTTCTCATGGGTCAATCGTGCTGCTGATATTATATGGCATGAGTCATATATGTTATGAGTACCGCATACCAATAGCTAACTGGTTCCCGACTTGTGACTAAAAATATCGCTTATTGAAAATTGCCCCATTCATTTTCCCATTGACAAATTTGCGGGAAAACGAGGGGAGTGGCTTGGTGACGTTTTCACTTACAAGCTCTATGCCGACCACTAAGGGCTTTGCACTAAGAGGTTAAAATACCAACTTCCGGGTATGCCCTGTCCACTTCCGGTTTAAGCCCCACCCATTCCGAGTACGGATACGGGTACAGATAATTTTGTTGGTTGAACAGATACAGATAATGGTGTACTCGCTCATCCCTAATAAGCATGTACTTGTATTTCGCTTTACATTTAGCGATCTCATACACACATCTACTAGCATCATTGACAACCTAGCATTCTTATAAATCCACTATACTAATGCAATATCACTTTTGTGCACATTTAGACGTCGTCGCTCACCTGAAATCACAAGGCATACAGTACATCGTGGTTAGCCAACTGTAACCTGGTGCACTCTGTCTACTACTGTCTTCACACCATGAGTTCATTTAAAAATAATAATAAAACTAGAGTAACGATACCAGCGTCTTTTACTGCTACCACAGCGTGAATGTGATGATAAGAAAATTTTCGGTTACGCTGACCTATCAAACGCTATTCCAAAAGCAAAATTAGACAAGTTTTATACATTGTTAGAAATCTTATACTCTCACCTACTGAATAAATGAATTCTCAATCAAGCCAGACTGTACTAAAAATGGGCGACAACGCCGTAAACAACACGTGTGGTATTACGCACAGCTATTTTGGAAGGTACCCAGGCATCACAAATGCGCGTATATTTCACAAACAGATTGCCTAAGACAATATATGGCCACTCAGTCTCAAAAGGGACATCTTGATGCGTAAAACCAACGGTAAATATTTAGTCCCAGATATTGACTGTAGAATGACATGGTATCATTTTTTAAAACTTTGTCTCCTTTATTTCGTTATTCAGTGAGCAGCGTTTTCACTGCTGTATTGGCATATCTTAGGGCTATTGTTGGGTTTATCTTGTTGCTATGACGGATTTTTGAGTGGTGAAAGAATATTTTTATGAATGCCCAGATAGACAATATTGTCCATTATGTCATGAGTAGGGGGTGTAGTTGCAGATGAGGCTGCAGGGTGGGGCTGCGTGTTGGGACTAAATATTGAATAAATATACAACCTTACCATTGGTTTTATGCGTAGAAATGTCCCTTTTGAGACTGAGTGGTCATATATTGTCTTAGACAATCCATTTGTGAAATATACGCGCATTTGTGATGCCTGGGTACCTTCCAAAATAGCTGTGCGTAATACCACGCGTGTTGTTTACGACGTTGTTGCTGTTTTTCGTACAGTCTGGCTTGACTGAGAATTAATTTATTCAGTAGGTGAAAGTATAAGCTTTCTAACGATATAACTTGTCTAATTTTGCTTTTGGAATATCGTTTTATAGGTCAACGTAACTGAAAATTGTCTTATCATCGAATTCACTCTGTGGTAGCAGTAAAAGACGCTGCACCTAACGAAACGTTGTCAACGATTTTTCGTAATTTCTTGGAAAATACTATTATTATTATTATTATTGAGAACTTCTGGGCATAGCTAAGCCATATGTTTGCTGATAGACCTATCTGAAATCGTTTTATGGAGCAAAACAATAGCGGATAGAACTGTCATTGATTTACTCTCTGTCTCTATCTACTGAACACATAAAATTTCATCATTGCTATGTAAGTATTACAGCTCAAAATATTCCAGTTATATACGTTCTTTTTGAAATTGAGTGTCTTTAAATAGGTTATTGGTATTATATAATGTGGATATTTCACACTGTGATGTAAGCGTTAGTAGTGTAATAGTTTTTGTGATGCATGTAATAGTGATGAGGAGAGTGTTCGAACATTGCCAAAACATGGTGGACGGTTGAAAATTGTTTACATATCGTCCCATCCCCATACAAGAAATCATACGAGAGTACAGAGTATAGAAATACGTACAAGAGTTATTTATTACACATTTAGGTACTGTACCGCATTGCGTGACAATATTTTTGCATTATTTTTTTAATCTGATAGCAATGTTTCATCTTAAACCTTCATAAGGGGCTCCATTTATATGCTTTATAATGGACAAAAAGCATTTTATTAAATTGTGGAGAGATTTTGGATATGTTTCTGGCCCCCTAGATATTTTAGACCACTGTACTGACTGTGAAAGCTTATAATTCCGACTTGAAAATGATGCAACAGTGAGTTTCTTGAGACAAAGCAGCTGATTTGCAGTGAAATATGTGAATATGTTGTGATTTACAGCAATGCATAATTTAGACATTTTGGATAGATTTGGAGACGCTGGGTACACTGTTTAGTTTTTGCTTCATAAATCGATAGTAGTTCTACATATCCACCATTAGATTTTATGAACTTGTGGTCAAGAAGTTTTTGATCCAGCACATGTATAGTTTAACCTGCTGTATATATGCAATCTCTCAGTATTTCATTGCAAACTAAAAATGTGCTAATTCATTTTTTATTTTTTGTCTAAACAATTGCATTTGTGCCACTTTATTTCGTCCAAAATTATGAATATAAACTAATCTGTGTTAGTATTGTAAATTGTCTTGCTTCATTTAAGGCATTTTTCAAGTCTCTGTGGTTTTCACATCTGGAGTTATAAGGCTTTAAATAGGGTACCCCAA
>NW_026986504.1:0-17127 GCF_018555375.3 Anguilla rostrata
TTTCACATACGTGGGTAGCACACCGTTCCAGCTGCGCAGCTCTCCAAGGCGCACAATGACGGCGAGCGAACTGTCCGATCTCACTACCTGTGACAGAATGCTGGCTCTCCTTAATATTTATACTTTTACATAAAAATGCAACTTTAAAAAAAAATAAAAAAAGAATATATATAAATATATATATATATATATATATATATATAATTTTTTTTTTTTTTTTTTTTTTTTTAAGTTGCATTTTTATGTAATAGTATACGCTCTGTCGTGTATGGATGCTTCTGAGAATGTGTAGGCTACTGCGAGGCACAGAGGGATATATATATTTCCCTCTGTGCCTCGCAGTAGCCTACACATTCTCAGAAGCATCCACACAGGACAGAGCGAGTGGTAAACGGAATTCCCCTACGCAGCATTCCCTGGTGAGAGGCCATTAACATTAGTTCTTCCTTCTTTTTCATCGAGTATGCACACACGTAATTCGCAAATGAACGCATGGGGAACGCAAAAATGCACAGTTAAGCGAACTCCTGGGCCCCGTATCAGGACGCAGGGTTAGCCGGCTAAGTGTACCGAGGAAAACCCGGCAGCCCTCGCGAATCAGGAACATGGACTGAAGTGGATACAGTTCTTCCTGGTACTGACTCGGCGCAGTTACAGAGCAGAGTCGACTCGGTAAGCCTGTTTTCTGAAATACCCCCTTCTCTCTCATTCTGAAACAAAAAATCAAAAACGCTTTTGACAGAAACCGAAGCGTGCTGACGCCAAATAGCTTTGAACTATGGCTAGATATCTAAGACATGTTGATGTTTTATTTTACTTTGCACAGTTCCGGTATTCCAGCTTAAATCGTGTGAGAGATCGCCCCTAGTGTGACAACGCAAAAAAAAAATAAATATATAATATGTAAGCACCTAAGTAAAAGCTTACTGCACCTGGTATTCCCAGGCGGTCTCCCATCCAAGTACTAACCAGGCCCGACCCTGCTTAGCTTCCGAGATCAGACGAGATCGGGCGTTTTCAGGGTGGTGTGGCCGTAAGCGAAGAAAGTCGCAGCCAAAGCCGTTTAAATACTGGCCGTCATGGCAAGCCCTCCTAACATTCAATAGCCTCGCTCCACAATCCGTAATTGCATTTCAGTTATCGACAAACTCATTCGAATTGGGCGAAATTACAATGTTACTAGTCAGAATGACAATTCAAGATAACTGCAATTTGAAACTGACGAGTAAGAAGGATGAATCAAGACATCTGAAAAGATGCTTTCACTTGTCACAATAACTTTAAAGATATCCATAATGACATCACAAGTATGGCCATTCGAATCGTCGCACATACCGAATGATCAGCTATTTATGACGTCTGTAATTCCGTTTTGGCTAGTGAAAATGGTATTTTCATATATCTGAATTAGAATTATTCCTAGTTAAATCCGCTGTGCCTGACGTGACTGCGATGCCAGGCTTCGCAATGTACATTGGGCTTCTGCTTACGGATTGAACTGGCTATGTTAATGGCTCGGGGTAGCTGATTCTTTATGAGAATTGAACTTTGTCGGACGTACGTTCTGTAGTTCTTGCAACGACCTTCGGCAATCACTTATTGCACGTCGCTTTGGCTAAAACGGCTTGCCTGATAAAATATTGGGAAAATGTATGCAAATGTAATGTTTTGCAAACCTTGTGCGATCACTTATGGCTTTACAAATGGCAGTAGCCGCCCCCTCTGAAAAAAGTAAGAAAATGCTACGGAGTGGAAAGAGATGGGGCGAAACAGTCGCCGTGTTGTTTTAGACAGGGAAGTCAACAGCTCGTTTCTCGCACCGGCCGCAGCATTGAAAACCCTGACGAAGTCGCGTCACCCTGGTTAAATGAGTTACACTCACTTGCAATTTAAAAATGCGGGCAACCCATTACATTTTAAAAGGACTTGCCATATGCCGTTGCAATGCGACTGACCTGCAGCAAAGTTGTTTCTGTGGAATTTACGCACTTTTCTTACAGTTACGCCCGCTTCACGGTCTATAGGCGCCACGGCGCCATCGAGTACATTCTGCTTTTTCACAGCAACATCAGGGGAGAGCGCGAACGCAGTCCCCCACTAACAGAAATTATGCGGTCGAGATTCCCACATTTGGGGAATTCGCAGGGGTCAGCATGACCGAAGTGCAATGGCCGAGCCTCGCCCTGGGTGAACCACCTTCGTGATCATGGTATCTCCCCCGCCAGGTAAGTATGAGTTGTGCACCTCTCGGAATCTGTCCCTGCGCCACGCCGTGACTTTCACATACGTGGGTAGCACACCGTTCCAGCTGCGCAGCTCTCCAAGGCGCACAATGACGGCGAGCGAACTGTCCGATCTCACTACCTGTGACAGAATGCTGGCTCTCCTTAATATTTATACTTTTACATAAAAATGCAACTTTAAAAATAAATAAAAAAAAGAATATATAAAATATATATATATATATATATATATATATTTTTTTTTTTTAAGTTGCATTTTATGTAATATACGCTCTGTCGTGTATGGATGCTTTGGAATGTGAGGCTAGCGAGCACAGAGGGATATATATATTTCCTCTGTGCCGCATAGCTACACATTCTCAGAAGCATCCACACAGGACAGAGCGAGTGGTAAACGGAATTCCCCTACGCAGCATTCCCTGGTGAGAGGCCATTAACATTAGTTCTTCCTTCTTTTTCATCGAGTATGCACACACGTAATTCGCAAATGAACGCATGGGGAACGCAAAAATGCACAGTTAAGCGAACTCCTGGGCCCCGTATCAGGACGCAGGGTTAGCCGGCTAAGTGTACCGAGGAAAACCCGGCAGCCCTCGCGAATCAGGAACATGGACTGAAGTGGATACAGTTCTTCCTGGTACTGACTCGGCGCAGTTACAGAGCAGAGTCGACTCGGTAAGCCTGTTTTCTGAAATACCCCCCTTCTCTCTCATTCTGAAACAAGAAAATCAAAAAACGCTTTTGACAGAAACCGAAGCGTGCTGACGCCAATAGCTTTGAACTATGGCTAGATATCTAAGACATGTTGATGTTTTATTTTACTTTGCACAGTTCCGGTATTCCAGCTTAAATCGTGTGAGAGATCGCCCCCTAGTGTGACAACGCAAAAAAAAAAAATATATATATAAGTGTAAGCACCTAAGTAAAAGCTTACTGCACCTGGTATTCCCAGGCGGTCTCCCATCCAAGTACTAACCAGGCCCGACCCTGCTTAGCTTCCGAGATCAGACGAGATCGGGCGTTTTCAGGGTGGTGTGGCCGTAAGCGAAGAAAGTCGCAGCCAAAGCCGTTTAAATACTGGCCGTCATGGCAAGCCCTCCTAACATTCAATAGCCTCGCTCCACAATCCGTAATTGCATTTCAGTTATCGACAAACTCATTCGAATTGGGCGAAATTACAATGTTACTAGTCAGAATGACAATTCAAGATAACTGCAATTTGAAACTGACGAGTAAGAAGGATGAATCAAGACATCTGAAAACATGCTTTCACTTGTCACAATAACTTTAAAGATATCCATAATGACATCACAAGTATGGCCATTCGAATCGTCGCACATACCGAATGATCAGCTATTTATGACGTCTGTAATTCCGTTTTGGCTAGTGAAAATGGTATTTTCATATATCTGAATTAGAATTATTCCTAGTTAAATCCGCTGTGCCTGACGTGACTGCGATGCCAGGCTTCGCAATGTACATTGGGCTTCTGCTTAAGGATTGAACTGGCTATGTTAATGGCTCGGGGTAGCTGATTCTTTATGAGAATTGAACTTTGTCGGACGTACGTTCTGTAGTTCTTGCAACGACCTTCGGCAATCACTTATTGCACGTCGCTTTGGGTAAAACGGCTTGCCTGATAAAATATTGGGAAAATGTATGCAAATGTAATGTTTTGCAAACCTTGTGCGATCACTTATGGCTTTACAAATGGCAGTAGCCGCCCCCTCTGAAAAAAGTAAGAAAATGCTACGGAGTGGAAAGAGATGGGGCGAAACAGTCGCCGTGTTGTTTTAGACAGGGAAGTCAACAGCTCGTTTCTCGCACCGGCCGCAGCATTGAAAACCCTGACGAAGTCGCGTCACCCTGGTTAAATGAGTTACACTCACTTGCAATTTAAAAATGCGGGCAACCCATTACATTTTAAAAGGACTTGCCATATGCCGTTGCAATGCGACTGACCTGCAGCAAAGTTGTTTCTGTGGATTTTAAGCACTTTTCTTACATTTACGCCCGCTTCACGGTCTATAGGCGCCACGGCGCCATCGAGTACATTCTGCTTTTTCACAGCAACATCAGGGGAGAGCGCGAACGCAGTCCCCCACTAACAGAAATTATGCGGTCGAGATTCCCACATTTGGGGAATTCGCAGGGGTCAGCATGACCGAAGTGCAATGGCCGAGCCTCGCCCTGGGTGAACCACCTTCGTGATCATGGTATCTCCCCCGCCAGGTAAGTATGAGTTGTGCACCTCTCGGAATCTGTCCCTGCGCCACGCCGTGACTTTCACATACGTGGGTAGCACACCGTTCCAGCTGCGCAGCTCTCCAAGGCGCACAATGACGGCGAGCGAACTGTCCGATCTCACTACCTGTGACAGAATGCTGGCTCTCCTTAATATTTATACTATTACATAAAAATGCAACTTTAAAAAAAAATTAAAAAAAGAATATATATAAATATATATATATATATATATATATATATATATATAATTTTTTTTTTTTAAGTTGCATTTTTATGTAATAGTATACGCTCTGTCGTGTATGGATGCTTCTGAGAATGTGTAGGCTACTGCGAGGCACAGAGGGATATATATATTTCCCTCTGTGCCTCGCAGTAGCCTACACATTCTCAGAAGCATCCACACAGGACAGAGCGAGTGGTAAACGGAATTCCCTTACGCAGCATTCCCTGGTGAGAGGCCATTAACATTAGTTCTTCCTTCTTTTTCATCGAGTATGCACACACGTAATTCGCAAATGAACGCATGGGGAACGCAAAAATGCACAGTTAAGCGAACTCCTGGGCCCCGTATCAGGACGCAGGGTTAGCCGGCTAAGTGTACCGAGGAAAACCCGGCAGCCCTCGCGAATCAGGAACATGGACTGAAGTGGATACAGTTCTTCCTGGTATTGACTCGGCGCAGTTACAGAGCAGAGTCGACTCGGTAAGCCTGTTTTCTGAAATACCCCCCTTCTCTCTCATTCTGAAACAACAAAAACAAAAAACGCTTTTGACAGAAACCGAAGCGTGCTGACGCCAATAGCTTTGAACTGTGGCTAGATATCTAAGACATGTTGATGTTTTATTTTACTTTGCACAGTTCCGGTATTCCAGCTTAAATCGTGTGAGAGATCGCCCCCTAGTGTGACAACGCAAAAAAAAAAAAATATATATATATGTAAGCACCTAAGTAAAAGCTTACTGCACCTGGTATTCCCAGGCGGTCTCCCATCCAAGTACTAACCAGGCCCGACCCTGCTTAGCTTCCGAGATCAGACGAGATCGGGCGTTTTCAGGGTGGTGTGGCCGTAAGCGAAGAAAGTCGCAGCCAAAGCCGTTTAAATACTGGCCGTCATGGCAAGCCCTCCTAACATTCAATAGCCTCGCTCCACAATCCGTAATTGCATTTCAGTTATCGACAAACTCATTCGAATTGGGCGAAATTACAATGTTACTAGTCAGAATGACAATTCAAGATAACTGCAATTTGAAACTGACGAGTAAGAAGGATGAATCAAGACATCTGAAAAGATGCTTTCACTTGTCACAATAACTTTAAAGATATCCATAATGACATCACAAGTATGGCCATTCGAATCGTCGCACATACCGAATGATCAGCTATTTATGACGTCTGTAATTCCGTTTTGGCTAGTGAAAATGGTATTTTCATATATCTGAATTAGAATTATTCCTAGTTAAATCCGCTGTGCCTGACGTGACTGCGATGCCAGGCTTCGCAATGTACATTGGGCTTCTGCTTAAAGGGATTGAACTGGCTATGTTAATGGCTCGGGGTAGCTGATTCTTTATGAGAATTGAACTTTGTCGGACGTACGTTCTGTAGTTCTTGCAACGACCTTCGGCAATCACTTATTGCACGTCGCTTTGGTAAAACGGCTTGCCTGATAAAATATTGGGAAAATGTATGCAAATGTAATGTTTTGCAAACCTTGTGCGATCACTTATGGCTTTACAAATGGCAGTAGCCGCCCCCTCTGAAAAAAGTAAGAAAATGCTACGGAGTGGAAAGAGATGGGGCGAAACAGTCGCCGTGTTGTTTTAGACAGGGAAGTCAACTTACTTTGAAGTGTTTCAGTCGCACCGGCCGCAGCATTGAAAACCCTGACGAAGTCGCGTCACCCTGGTTAAATGAGTTACACTCACTTGCAATTTAAAAATGCGGGCAACCCATTAAATTTTAAAAGGACTTGCCATATGCCGTTGCAATGCGACTGACCTGCAGCAAAGTTGTTTCCGTGGATTTTACGCACTTTTCTTACACTTACACCCGCTTCACGGTCTATAGGCGCCACGGCGCCATCGAGTACATTCTGCTTTTTCACAGCAACATCAGGGGAGAGCGCGAACGCAGTCCCCCACTAACAGAAATTATGCGGTCGAGATTCCCACATTTGGGGAATTCGCAGGGGTCAGCATGACCGAAGTGCAATGGCCGAGCCTCGCCCTGGGTGAACCACTTTCACTTTTGAAATTTTTTTATTGTATCAAAACATTTTGTTTTCCAAACATTTCAATCTTTACAAACACATTTCAACACATTTCAAGCTTTACAAACCTTATTATATTTATAAAAATAAAATACCAAGCATGTTAAAAAATTATTTTCCAGGTATTTGATTTAAAATTGATGACAATTTAAAAGTTTGCATAATTTCTACAAATTTCAAATAAAACATTATATTTAAAAAAAACACAAAACATTTTCCATTCACAATACACTCTAAAATCTTCCAAACCTCCATCTCATGCCAATAAATATATTTTACATACTTTTTAAAAACAATCCCAATAAAATTTGACACTATGCTTTTGTACAGGGCAGTACGTGTCCTTAAACAACCGCCTTCACTCCTTACCTGCTGTCCGGTCATACTGGGGGTACTGGACCTGAGCAGGCTAGTCCTCCCCGTCCCATCACCATTGTCCATGCAGCATGCCCCCATGTGCGCCTGGCCACCTCCTGTCCCTTCCGTCGTCTGTGTCGGAGCATGTAGTCTTTTACTGCGGCCCAGGCCACCCTCTTCGTCTGTTCCTTCTTCAATACTTTGTCCTCCAGCACCAGCAGGCATCTTGCCTTCCACAGGGCCTCTTTTGCGCAGTTGACCACTTGCCATGCTTGAGTCCACTCCTTTGCTTTTGTTTTTCTTTTTATCCCATATAGGATCAGCTGGCAGTCTATTGTTAGCCCTGGGTGCAGGTGCTGGAGCAGAGGGCTCACCTCCTTCCAGAGGGCCTGGGCCGCCTCACAGTCCCACAGGAGGTGCCGCACTGACTCTTCATATCCACAGCCTTCTCTGGGGCACACTGCAATTCTGGACATCCCTCTTCTGTGCATTACTGCTCGTACAGGGAGGACTCCATGCGCCACCTGCCAGGCCAGGTCCCGATGGCGGTTCAGCAGGTCCGGGTGGGCCACCTCCTTCCAAATCTTTTTTGCTTGGCCTAGTGCCAGCCCCCTCACTGGACACGTAGGCTCCCTGCCCTGCACAAAAGAGAGAAGATGTTTAAAAGATGTCAGTGCATCCACCCCCTCCTCTTCCAATTCACATTTCATTAAAAACTTTTGTACATGGCGATAAAAACCTGGCATCTCAAAGGCTACAGGTACAGTTAATTTTACTTTTAAAATACCCAACCTCCTTAAATAACCCCCCATAAAAAATCGAACAAAACATGACGCTTTATTAAAACCAGACACAGCCAACGAGACATGTAACGCCACAAATTTACACATTAAAATTTTGTAAAAATCCGGGACCCCTTTTCCCCCTTTCTCCGGCACTCTCTTCACCCATTCCCTCTTTAGCCGTTCCCACCCCCCACCCCACACAAAACGGAAAATCAAACGATCCAGTCTCACCAACACAACACGGGACGGACAAAAGACAGCACCCACAAACAACAACATTGGTAAAATCACAGACTTCAGAATTAAAACTTTTCCTTCCAAGGTGAGTTGCCTCAACCTCCAAAAAGTTACCTTCCTCTGTATTCTCTTCAAAATGTCCTCCCAGTTCCCGCCGCCCAAACCTTCTGCGTCGAATTTCACCCCCAAAACCCGCATTTCATTAACATCCACTTTTTGAGGGAGGTCTTGTTTCTCCACCTCACTCCAGTTCCCAAACACTTTTAAAACTGTTTTTTCTCTGTTTAATTTTGCACCCGAGGCTTGACCAAACCATTCTGTTCTGTCTAAAACCCTGGCGACCGACACTCTGTCCGAACATAAAACCGTGACATCATCCATGTAGAGAATGCACCTGGCCTCCCTCCCCCCACTACCCGGTATTTGTAGCCCCTTAATCCAGGTGTCCCTTCTCAACACCTGTGCCAGTGGCTCCATACAACAAACAAACAAGAGTGGGGATAACGGACACCCCTGACGGACACCGCAGTTTACTGACACTGCTTTTGATAAAATCCCATTTACCAAAATTCTGCTCCTTACCTCTGTGTATAGGAGCCCCACCCGTGCTAAAAACCCCCCTGAAAACCCCATCTTTTGCAGTACACGAAACATGTACTGATGCGAGACCCTATCATAAGCCTTTTCAAAATCTAAATTTAACACTGCAAGCCTAATATTTCTGTCTCTCGCGTAACAGATGGCGTCTCTCACCAGTACCAAGCTGTCCGTGATCCTCCTTCCTGGCACCGCACAAGTTTGATCCAGGTCTATCACTTGCTCTAAAACCCCCCTCATCCTTAAAGTTAAAATTTTACTATACATCTTAAAATCACAATTTAAAAGAGTTATCGGTCGCCAGTTTTTTAAATCCTCCACCTCCCCTTTTTTAAAAATCAAGGTAACCACCCCCTCTCTAAAACTCACCGGCAACTTTTTAAAACTATCAAACTCTCTAAAAACAGCTAAAATATCTGGTCCCACTAATCCCCAAAAACACCTGTAAAATTCAATTGGAATCCCGTCAAGCCCCGGGGCTTTCCCAGTTTTAAAAGATTTAAGACTTTCTGTCAATTCTAAAAACTCAATAGGTGCATCTAAAATTACACCCTCTTCCACCACCCTCTCTATATTTTCCAGCACCTCCTCCACCCTTTCTTCCACCACCTCCTTTTCCCCAAACAGTTTTCCATAAAATTCCTCCACCGCCTCTAACATATCATTTTTCCCATTTTTTACGACCCCATCTTCCCCCTTCAAACCTTTCATTAAAATTTTCCTTGACATAATTTTTTTTAAAAAATATCTTGTGCATTTCTCTCCCTCATCGATTTCCTTCTCCTTACTCCTAAAAATTACATTTTTGCACTTATTTTCCATTAAAACCGCCATCTCATTTTTTATTTGCTCCAGTTCTTCTTTAAAATCAAATCCCATGTTTACCAGATCACAATACCTATTTAATCTCCTCTGGAGCCCCACCCACACTCTTCTCTCCTTCTTCTTTTTTTCCTTACTTTCCTTAATAAAAAATTCCTTTATTCTCCCCTTTGTATCCTCCCACCACTCCGCACACGTACTGTACAACTCCTGGAGGGATTGCCATTCCTTATATTTTTCATTAAACGCCATCACTACTGCCGGGTCCTCCAACAAGTGGCAGTTCAGCTTCCATACTCCTCTGCCTACTGGTACTCCTGACTCCACAGTCAAGGAGCAGTTCAGCAGGGAGTGGTCTGAATAAAACACTGGGCTCAGAGATGCTGCCAGACCTGCAAAACCCCTAGCAAAGAGGAAATCAATCCTCGATGCCCGGGATCCATCATTTGTTCTCCAGGTGAACCCCTCCTTCCCTGGATTAAGAACAGAAAACATATCACACAATTTAAAATCCATTAAAAGCCGCTGTAAGTAAAACGATGTCTTATCTACCTTAAAATCCTGCCCAGCCCCTTTCCGTCCCGCCCTGTTTAAAACACAGTTAAAATCCCCCACTAATAATAATGGGGTCCGCCCCAGCAGATATGGAGGGAGCTCCTGCAATAGCTCCCACCTCTCTTTTCTAGAAGGTGAACAATATACATTAACTAGATTAAAAGACATTCCATTAAAACGCAATGATAAAAACAATACCCTGCCACACACCACCACTGTGCTCCCCAATACCTGTACACCTTTATTTTTTACCAGCACTGCCACACCGTCAGAACGATTCGCATTTGAACCGCTCCAGTGAGATGGCCCTGCCTGCCATATGTCCTCCCACTCTTTGTATGAGGAACGATACGGCAGTGCACATTCCTGTAGGCAAATTACATCAGCTTGCACACCTTCCAAAGATGACAAAACCAACCTTGCCCTTCTTAATGTCTTTATTTTGCACACATTTATTGTAGCCACCGTGAGTGGCATGTGCTGGGAACTCATTTTATCGTTATTTAGGATAAAACCCGGTCTTAGTAAAACCACCACCATTAAATACAACAACCCCTTTATTTTCCTCACCATTATCATTTTGACTTCCTACCCCACCCTGGGTCACCCGCAGGTAAACCATCTGGAGGGGGTTCTGTCTGACTTATGTATGGTACAATGTTTGGGGACAAATTAAGGTCTGGGTACTCTGGAGGACTGGACTCCTCACTCTCTGACATTTCACCCCACCTTTCTGCTAAACGACCCCTTCCTTTCTTTCCTCCTCCCCTTTTTTCTCCCCCGTCTTCTGCTCCTCTTTTCAAACTAACTCCATCGGTACTCATTTCGCTGCTGTCCACCTCTGACACTGTCTCCATGGAATCTGCCTCAGAATCTGAACCATACAGATTTTCAAACCTTTCATCTCTTTCTTCTCCCCTACCTGTAGTTTCACTTCCCGCCACACCCTTCCTTCCTTCCTCCTCCTCCGCCGCCCTACTTCCACTAGCCACACCCTCCCTTCCTGCCAACTCAGCAGCAGTTCCACTTTCAACCACTCCCCCCTTTCCTGCCCCCCCAGCAGCAGTTCCCTTTTCAGCCACCTCCTCATTTCCTGCCACCTCAGCAGCAGTTCCCTTTTCCGCCACCTCCTCATTTCCTGCCACATCAGCAGCAGTTCCCTTTTCCGCCACCTCCTCATTTCCTGCCACATCAGCAGCAGTTCCCTTTTCCGCCACCTCCTCATTTCCTGCCACATCAGCAGCAGCTCTAATTTCCACCCTGCCCCCATTTTCTGCCACATCAGCACTAAACTCTTTTGTTTTCTCTTCGAGCTCTGCCCTCACCTCCTTTTCCCCTTCCTCCTGTGCTTTGGCCTCCTCCTCTCTCTGCCGCTCCCTAACCTCCACTCTATTCTTTTTGGTTCTGTTGGCGAAGGAATCAGGACAGTACCGAAACATGTGCTCGGCAGACCCACACAGATTACACCGCCTTCCTGTCGGGCATTCAGCAGCCAGGTGTCCCAACTCTCTGCATCTGTTGCACACCAACGCTTTGCATGCCTCCGCCAAATGCCCATATTCCCCACATTTTCTACACAGCTTGGGCTGCCCCTGGTAGTACACCAAACCTCTATTCTCTCCCAGTACCATCAAGGATGGCAAATGTCTAAAGCCTCCATATCCCTTTTTATCTTCTGCCAACCTTACTGGAATTCTCCAGCTCCCTATCCATATTCCATCTAAATCGACCACTTTTTGGGCAGGGCCCCTGATGATACAATATCTGCCTAACCATGTTAAAATATCTTCCCCTTCCACAGTCTCATTGTACATTTTAATTACCACAGTTTTTGCTGCATCATCCGTTAAACGTTCTATGTTAAACATTTCGAATTTTTCCTTCACGCTTTCTAATTTATTCCAAAAAGAGGCCAATAACCCTGGTGTTCTAAAACTAACGTCGAAGCCTTTCCCCATTGGAAGCACCATCAAACAATTTATGTCCCCCGGGACATATCCTAAAACACCTAGCAGTAATTTTCTTGAGAAATCTAGCCTCGACATCTCAATTAACTTCCCTTCCCTTTCCCGAAGAGAAAACCGCACACAACAGTGCCTACGGGCGCCGACCCTAGCGGCGGCCATCCCGCAAGCCACAAACACAAACCTAACTAAACAAAAAATCCACAATACGACAAGAAAAAAAGCAACTTGCCCCGAAGGGCCTTACCACCCACGAAACCACTCCTGTAGAATTTCTACCTGTGAACACAAATCAAGAACAAACAACAGAAACTTTCCTAAAGATTTAACTCGCCCACTCAGCTCAAGCTTTACGGACAATCGATACTTAAATAGCAAGGTATCTCCCCCGCCAGGTAAGTATGAGTTGTGCACCTCTCGGAATCTGTCCCTGCGCCACGCCGTGACTTTCACATACGTGGTTAGCACACCGTTCCAGTTGCGCAGCTCTCCAAGGCGCACAATGACGGCGAGCGAACTGTCCGATCTCACTACCTGTACAGAAGCTGCACTCCTTAATATTTATACTATTACATAAAAATGCAACTTAAAAAAAAAAAAATATATATATATAATTATTATATATATATATATTACACATATATTTCCTCTTCTCAGTAGCCTACATTCTCAGAAGCATCCAACAGGACAGAGCGAGTGGTAAACGGAATTCCTACGCAGCATTCCCTGGTGAGAGGCCATTAACATTAGTTCTTCCTTCTTTTCATCGAGTATGCACACACGTAATTCGCAAATGAACGCATGGGGAACGCAAAAATGCACAGTTAGCGAACTCCTGGGCCCCGTATCAGGACGCAGGGTTAGCCGGTAAGTGTACCGAGGAAACCCGGCAGCCCTCGCGAATCAGGAACATGGACTGAAGTGGATACAGTTCTTCCTGGTATTGACTCGGCGCAGTTACAGAGCAGAGTCGACTCGGTAAGCCTGTTTTCTGAAATACCCCCTTCTCTCTCATTCTGAAACAAAAAACAAAAACGCTTTTGACAGAAACGAGCGTGCTGACGCCATTAGCTTTGAACTGTGGCTAGATATCTAAGACATGTTGATGTTTTATTTTACTTTGCACAGTTCCGGTATTCCAGCTTAAATCGTGTGAGAGATCGCCCCAAGTGTGACAACGCAAAAAAATAAATAAATAATAAATGTAAGACTAAGTAAAAGCTTACTGCACCTGGTATTCCCAGGCGGTCTCCCATCCAAGTACTAACCAGGCCCGACCCTGCTTAGCTTCCGAGATCAGACGAGATCGGGCGTTTTCAGGTGGTGTGGCCGTAAGCAAGAAAGTCGCAGCCAAAGCCGTTTAAATACTGCCGTCATGGCAAGCCCTCCTAACATTCAATAGCCTCGCTCCACAATCCGTAATTGCATTTCAGTTATCGACAAACTCATTGAATTGGGCGAAATTACAATGTTACTAGTCAGAATGACAATTCAAGATAACTGCAATTTGAAACTGACGAGTAAGAAGGATGAATCAAGACATCTGAAAACATGCTTTCACTTGTCACAATAACTTTAAAGATATCCATAATGACATCACAAGTATGGCCATTCGAATCGTCGCACATACCGAATGATCAGCTATTTATGACGTCTGTAATTCCGTTTTGGCTAGTGAAAATGGTATTTTCATATATCTAAATTTGAATTATTCCTAGTTAAATCCGCTGTGCCTGACGTGACTGCGATGCCAGGCTTCGCAATGTACATTGGGCTTCTGCTTACAGATTGAACTGGCTATGTTAATGGCTCGGGGTAGCTGATTCTTTATGAGAATTGAACTTTGTCGGACGTACGTTCTGTAGTTCTTGCAACGACCTTCGGCATACACTTATTGCACGTCGCTTTGGTTAAAACGGCTTGCCTGATAAAATATTGGAAAAATGTATGCAAACGTAATGTTTTGCAAAGCTTGTGCGATCACGTATGGCTTTACAAATGGCAGTAGCCGCCCCCTCTGAAAAAAGTAAGAAAATGCTACGGAGTGGAAAGAGATGGGGCGAAACTGTCGTCGTGTTGTTTTAGACAGGGAAGTCTAAGCATTACATAATGTAATAATGTAATGTAATGGAAGTCAACAGCTCGTTTCTCGCACCGGCCGCAGCATTGAAAACCCTGACGAAGTCGCGTCACCCTGGTTAAATGAGTTACACTCACTTGCAATTAAAAATGCGGGCAACCCATTAAATTTTAAAAGGACTTGCCATATGCCGTTGCAATGCGACTGACCTGCAGCAAAGTTGTTTCCGTGGATTTTACGCACTTTTCTTACACTTACACCCGCTTCACGGTCTATAGGCGCCGCGGCGCCATCGAGTACATTCTACTTTCTCACAGCAACATCAGGGGAGAGCGCGAACGCAGTCCCCCACTAACAGAAATTATGCGGTCGAGATTCCCACATTTGGGGAATTCGCAGGGGTCAGCATGACCGAAGTGCAATGGCCGAGCCTCGCCCTGGGTGAACCACCTTCGTGATCATGGTATCTCCCCCTCCAGGTAAGTATGAGTTGTGCACCTCTCGGAATCTGTCCCTGCGCCACGCCGTGACTTTCACATACGTGGTTAGCACACCGTTCCAGTTGCGCAGCTCTCCAAGGCGCACAATGACGGCGAGCGAACTGTCCGATCTCACTACCTGTGACAGAATGCTGGCGCTCCTTAATATTTATACTATTACATAAAAATGCAACTTAAAAAAAAAAAAAAAAAAATTTATATATATATATATATATTTCCCTCTGTGCCTCGCAGTAGCCTACACATTCTCAGAAGCATCCATACAGGACAGAGCGAGTGGTAAACGGAATTCCCCTACGCAGCATTCCCTGGTGAGACGCCATTAACATTAGTTCTTCCTTCTTTTTCATCGAGTATGCACACACATAATTCGCAAATGAACGCATGGGGAACGCAAAAATGCACAGTTAAGCGAACTCCTGGGCCCCGTATCAGGACGCAGGGTTAGCCGGATAAGTGTACCGAGGAAACCCCGGCAGCCCTCGCGAATCAGGAACATGGACTGAAGTGGATACAGTTCTTCCTGGTATTGACTCGGCGCAGTTACAGAGCAGACTCGACTCGGTAAGCCTGTTTTCTGAAATACCCCCCTTCTCTCTCATTCTGAAACAACAAAAACGAAAAACGCTTTTGACAGAAACCGAAGCGTGCTGACGCCATTAGCTTTGAACTGTGGCTGGATATCTAAGACACGTTGATGTTTTATTTTACTTTGCACAGTTCCGGTATTCCAGCTTAAATCGTGTGAGAGATCGCCCCCAAGTGTGACAACGCAAAATAAATAAATAAATAAATAAACATGTAAGTACATAAGTAAAAGCTTACTGCACCTGGTATTCCCAGGCGGTCTCCCATCCAAGTACTAACCAGGCCCGACCCTGCTTAGCTTCCGAGATCAGACGAGATCGGGCGTTTTCAGGGTGGTGTGGCCGTAAGCGAAGAAAGCCGCAGCCAAAGACGTTTAAATAGTTGCCGTCATGGCAAGCCCTCCTAACATTCAATAGCCTCGCTCCACTATCCGTAATTGCATTTCAGTTATCGACAAACTCATTTGAATTGGGCGAAATTACAATGTTACTAGTCAGAATGACAATTCAAGATAACTGCAATTTGAAACTGACGAGTAAGAAGGATGAATCAAGACATCTGAAAACATGCTTTCACTTGTCACAATAACTTTAAAGATATCCATAATGACATCACAAGTATGGCCATTCGAATCGTCGCACATACCGAATGATCAGCTATTTATGACGTCTGTAATTCCGTTTTGGCTAGTGAAAATGGTATTTTCATATATCTGAATTTGAATTATTCCTAGTTAAATCCGCTGTGCCTGACGTGACTGCGATGCCAGGCTTCGCAATGTACATTGGGCTTCTGCTTACAGATTGAACTGGCTATGTTAATGGCTCGGGTAGCTGATTCTTTATGAGAATTGAACTTTGTCGGACGTACGTTCTGTAGTTCTTGCAACGACCTTCGCATACACTTATTGCACGTCGCTTTGGTTAAAACGGCTTGCCTGATAAAATATTGGAAAATGTATGCAAACGTAATGTTTTGCAAACTTGTGCGATCACGTATGGCTTTACAAATGGCAGTAGCCGCCCCTCTGAAAAAAGTAAGAAAATGCTACGGAGTGGAAAGAGATGGGGGAAACAGTCGTCGTGTTGTTTTAGACAGGGAAGTCTAAGCATTACATAATGTAATAATGTAATGTAATGGAAGTCAACAGCTCGTTCTCGCACCGGCCGCAGCATTGAAAACCCTGACGAAGTCGCGTCACCCTGGTTAAATGAGTTACACTCACTTGCAATTTAAAATGCGGCAACCCATTAAATTTTAAAAGGACTTTCCATATGCCGTTGCAATGCGACTGACCTGCAGCCTGGATATCTAAGACACGTTGATGTTTTATTTTACTTTGCACAGTTCCGGTATTCCAGCTTAAATCGTGTGAGAGATCGCCCCCAAGTGTGACAACGCAAAATAAATAAATAAATAAATAAACATGTAAGTACATAAGTAAAAGCTTACTGCACCTGGTATTCCCAGGCGGTCTCCCATCCAAGTACTAACCAGGCCCGACCCTGCTTAGCTTCCGAGATCAGACGAGATCGGGCGTTTTCAGGGTGGTGTGGCCGTAAGCGAAGAAAGCCGCAGCCAAAGACGTTTAAATAGTTGCCGTCATGGCAAGCCCTCCTAACATTCAATAGCCTCGCTCCACTATCCGTAATTGCATTTCAGTTATCGACAAACTCATTTGAATTGGGCGAAATTACAATGTTACTAGTCAGAATGACAATTCAAGATAACTGCAATTGGAAACTGACGAGTAAGAAGGATGAATCAAGACATCTGAAAACATGCTTTCACTTGTCACAATAACTTTAAAGATATCCATAATGACAT
Source organism: Anguilla rostrata (assembly GCF_018555375.3). Lineage (NCBI taxonomy): Eukaryota > Metazoa > Chordata > Actinopteri > Anguilliformes > Anguillidae > Anguilla > Anguilla rostrata. Next base: position 17,073 of record NW_026986504.1, read on the forward strand.
CACAAGTATGGCCATTCGAATCGTCGCACATACGAATGATCAGCTATTTTGACGT
>NW_026986505.1:0-31494 GCF_018555375.3 Anguilla rostrata
TTCTCCGACACACAGAGTAGAGAGATCCACGTATGGGGAATGACATCCGGTCATCCAATTGCAAGTGTAGCTTTGACAGCCAGTAGTGCATTCAGTGTTACAGGAGACTACTACCCTCCTGGAAGAACATATGGGACACTGCAGCGCTACTACTCCTCAGTGAACATATTCACTTCTCATGCGCGGCAAGCAGGGCAGTCTTGGTGGATCTCGCCACTGGGATTACAACAGTAACCTAAAGTTCTCTTTCATCATCTCGTGTTTGAGATCCACCTATGGGGAGATATGGACAACTCCCAGATTGACTTATGTTCACAGCTGAGATACTGTCAGGCCAGCAAGGGATACCTCCTCCCCTGAGGGGAGGGTGGTGTCTGGCACAGCCCGTGTGGCGAAGTACTAGACACATTCCACTGCCCAAAGCTATAGCCAGGGCCAGGAACAGTGTGAAGTACTAAAACCCATAGCAGATGAGGGGAGATGTGTGCGCCTCACACAGAGCTCACCCCCAGAACTGAGTAGGCTACTGGCCCCCTGGTGACGTTCAGGCGGTAGAACCTAGCAAAAGTATCTGGAGAAACCCAGCCTGCAGCTGAATAAATATCCTGCAAGGAGACCCCATGGAATAGGGCCCACAATGCAGCCATGCCCCTCGTAGAATGAGCCCTCAGGCCCAAGGGGGGTGTTCTCTTTCTCCTCTTTGAATCATATGCCATAATAGTAGCTTCCACAAGCCAATGGCACAGCCGCTGCTTAGAGATACTTTTCCTTTGCAGGCAGGGGCCCAGGCGACTAAGTGCTGTTCGCTTTTTCTAAAAGCCTTAGTCTTTGTCATATACGTGCAGAGAACACAGCATATGCAGCCTATGCTCCTCGTCAGAGGAGAAAGGTTGTGGGTGAAAAGCAACAAGCTCCAACATCTCACATGTGAAAACAGGGAAGCTTTTAGGCATAAAGGCTGGATTGGGCTTAAAAAAAACCAAATCCATTTTAGGGGAGAATATTGTGCATGAGATATGCACTGAGAGTGCATGGAGGTCACTGACTCACTTAGCTGAGGCTAATGCGAGCAGCAACGCTGTCAGGAGAGACAACAATTTTAAATCTCTTTTATAGACTCAAACGGCCTTAGAGACAGAGCCTCCAGCTAAATCCCAAGGGGAAATTAGCTTTTTAGCAACAGGCAGAGAACAGTGAGCCCCCTTCATGAACCTATGAATGAGGGGGTGCTGCCTCACTGCATAGTCTCTGAAACCAACATGACGAGCAGTGATATCTGCCAGGTAGATCTTATTGTTAGAAAAGGATTTTTCTTTATCCATAAGGTTCTATAAAAATCACAGCACGTCAGTAACAGAGCACTGGTAAGGCACTGACTGATGAGAGGCACACCATCTTTAAAACACCTGACACTTATTGTCATAAAGTGACCTGGTAGAGGGTGCTCTCGTGCTCTAGATGGTAATAGCCACACGAGGGGGAAGCCCTAATGCGTTGATGTTATGCCTCTCACAGGCCAAGCCCATAGAGCTACTCGCTCGGGGCAGGGGTGGTTTATTTCCCCGTTCACCTGAGACAGGAGGTCCGTGCGTAGTGGGAGCGTGCATGGCTGTACATAAAGGAGAGGGATAATCTCTGCAGTAACATTTCCACAATCTGGAGATGGAGACACCATTCCCTGTACAGTGGGTTTCCCCTGACAGCAGATTCACGCCTGTGTTCTGAATACCTGGAACATGGGTCACGCGTAACCACAGAAAGTGACGGCTGCTCCAGACCAACAGTCTGTGGGCTAGACCATGGAGCTGGAGGGAGCGCATGCCACCTTGGTGATTGACACATGCTACCGCAGTCATTATCACAGCGTACCAGCACATGATGTCCTCTTAGACTGGGAAGAAAAGAACAGAGAGCTGTCCATATAGTTAGTAGCTCCAGATATTTGATGAAAGCTGAGCGCGGCTGGGTTGCCCACGTCCCATTCACCATGTGACCCTCCTGAGTGCCCTTCCCCCCTCCCCCCAGAGAGGGATACATCTGTCCTCACGTCTTTCCACATGAGAATGATCCTGAGAGGGGTTCCCTGAGTGTACAGTAAGAGTCTGTGTTTTCCCAGTGACGCAGAGCTGCATAGCGCTTGTGTGATACTGTGTGACAGTGATGGAGATGGCGCAGGGGTCTGAGGTGGAGGGATGAAATCCACCCCATAACGGTGAAACCACACTGTACGCGGTAACGCCAGGCAGCGACACCGCCTGCATTCATTTAAATGAGAGGTGACGGCACATCAGCAAGGCAGTGGGAGAGATGACCTAAGTTTAACATCAAACCCCAGGCGGCACAGCTACGCATTGTGGTAACCAATCAGATTTGACCTAAAAATAAGTCAAGTAAATTGTCCCCCTTTTCATAATTTAGTTCCACATTCTATAGTTCCACAATGGAAGACTCCCTTTAATTGTCGTAAATCCTGCGCTGCCCTCCTGCAGAGACGCTGACCAGAGGAACGCAGCGTGGAGGAAAGTCTCTGAAGCTGTCGGTGGCTCTGCTGTGTAGACAGTCATTAGTCTATGTACAGTGTAAATTTCACAGAAGATGCAATGCTGCTGACGAGCTAATGGCTAGTCCATAACAGATAAGCTAATGAAGTCTGTCTGCATGAATGCCAATGAATGTATATTCTGCTGTATTGCAAACAATTTTTTTTTCAAACGTCTGTTTATTAGTATTTTAGTTAATAAACAATCAGTAATCACTGTATACAAACTATATATTATATATATATTATAAAATGTTGCAAAAAACAATGCAAAGATTTCATACACATAGGAGAGGCATAGTACATATACAGTATACAGTGTAAATATATATATTTTTTTTTATTTTTTTTTATTTTTCCATTGTAGTAAAGAAATTAAGTAACTGTCTGGGTGGCTGGTAGGGGAGCAGGAGATCAGAGAGGTAAGTGGGTGCGAGGCCATTTAGGGATTTGTAAACTAGGAGGAGGAGTTTGAATGTGATGCGTGATGTGATTGGGAGCCAGTGTAAATCTTTCAAGATAGAGGTGATGTGAGACCGGGAGGATGTGCGGGACAGTATTCTTGCAGCCGAGTTCTGAACCAATTGCAGTTTGTGTAGGAGACGGGAGGGAAGACCAGTGAGGAGTGCATTGCAGTAGTCTAGTCTGCTGGAAATGAAGGCGTGAATGAGTTTTTCTCCATCGGGGTGGGTGAGAGAGGGTCTGAGTCTGGAGATATTACGCAGGTGAAAAAATGAAACCTTGACAGTGCCGTTGATGTGCTTTTCAAAGGAGAGGGATGGATCGAGTATGACACCGAGGTTGCGGACCAGGGGGGAGGGGGAGACAGGGGAACCGTTGATGGTGAGGGAGAAGTTGTGTAGTTTTGTGAGCTGGGGTTTTGGTCCGATGAGAATAATTTCAGTTTTTTCGCAGTTGAGTTTAAGAAAATTGTGTTGCATCCAAGATTTGACGTGTGTCAGACAGGTTTCAATGATGGCAGTGGGTGGCTGGTTTGTGGATGTAGAGCTGATACAGATTTGGGTGTCATCTGCATAGAAGTGGAAATTGAGACCAAAGCTGCGGAGGATGGGGCCAAGAGGAAGCATATAGATGGTGAAAAGGAGGGGACCAAGAACAGAACCTTGAGGGACACCCTGTGTGACAGTAGCAAGATCGGAGGTGTGACCATGGATAGATATGAATTCTGACCTATTTGTGAGGTATGAGTGAAACCAGTTGAGAGATGGGCCAGTGATGCCTAGGTGAGACAGACGGGTGAGGAGGATGTTGTGGTTGACTGTGTCAATGGCGGCACTTTGGTGAGGGCTGTTTCAGTGCTGTGATGGGGTTGGAAGCCGGACTGAAGGGGCTCAAATAGGTTATTGTCGGTCATGTATGAGCGGAGTTGGGAAGCAATAACTTTTTCAAGAAGTTTGGACATGAATGGGAGGTTGGAGATGGGGCGGGAGTTGGAGAGGGTGTTTGGGTCCAGGCCAGGTTTTTTAAGGATTGGGGTGACAGCAGCAGTCTTGAAGATGGAGGGGACAGCACAGTGGGTCAGGGACAGGTTAATGAGCTTGGTGAAGTAAGGGCAGAGAGTAGGGAGGCAGGCTTTAATCAGGGCAGTGGGGGCGGGATCTAATGAGCAGGTGGTGGATCTGGCAGAGGAAAAGAGTTTGGTGAGTGAAGCACTGTCAATCTGGGTAAAGGTAAAACCAGGGGGGGGGATAAGTTGTGGTGGCAACAGTAGTACAGAGTAGTTCATCTAAAGGGGGTGTGGGTGAGGTGAGAGTTTGGTGTATGTTGGTGATTTTGGTGTGGAAGAACTCTAGGAAGGAGTTGCACAGTGATGGGGAGCCAGATGTAGTATTATTTACAGGGGGGTTGAGAAGTTTGTTAACAGTGGAGAAGAGGGTGCGGGGGTTTCCATTGGAGTATTGGATTATGTTGGAATAGTGAGAGGATCGGGCAGCGATAAGGGCATCTCTGTATGTCTGAATGTGGAGTTGGTGGGCTTGAGCATGGACAGTGAGACCAGTTTTTTTGTGGAGACGCTCCAGGCGACGGCCGGTCTGTTTCATGGCACGGAGCTCGGGGGTAAACCAGGGGGATGGAGTGGCAAAAGTGACCAGCTTAGTTTTGAGGGGGGCAAAAGAGTTAAGGGTACTGGATAGTGTGGTGGACAGCTGAATTGCGAACTCTTCAGGGGAGTGTACAGTGCGGTCAAGTGGTAGGGCAGATGCGATTGAAGCAGCAAAGTCGGCAGGGTTTATGGAGTTGGTGGTCCTGAAGGATATAGTTCGCGACTGTATGGGCTGGGGGGCAGGGGTGGACAAGAGAAAATTAATCAGTCTGTGATCAGATAAAGTGAACAGAGAGCTGGTGAGGTTTGAGATGTTGAGACCGATAGAACAGACAAGGTCTAGTGTGTGGCCCTTGGAGTGTGTGGGGAAGTGTACATGTTGAGTAAGGTTAAAACAGTCCAAGACTACACTGAGGTCAGAGGCAGGTGTCGACATGGATGTTGAAGTCGCCCAGTAGCAGTAGACGGGAAGACAGGGAACAGGCAGAGAGTAGTTCAGTTTATTCAGACAGAAAAATTTGATTTGGTTTAGGGGGGCGATAGATAAGAACAGCAATGACATTGTGTAATTTAAATGCAATGTATTCAAAAGATGTAACAGAAATCAGGAGGGAGACTTCGGATGGGGTGAATTTAACATGAAAAATGATTGCAAGGCCGCCACCCCTTCCAGAGTGGCGGGGTTTGCAGAAGTAGCTATAACCTGGGGGCGTGGCTTGATTTAACGGGAAAAAGACCCCTGGCTGCTGCCAGGTCTCACACAAAAAAAGAAAGTCCAGTTTATTGTCGATAATAAGTTCATGGAGCAGGGGGGATTTGTTGTTAATGGAGCGAATGTTCAGCAAAGCAAAATTGGCATGGTGAATTGGCTGTTTGGCTACCGGAAGGGCTGTGGGGAATGAACGCAAAACCGAATAATCCACAAGGCAGCTGCCGATTCCTCATGTCCTAGCAGGGCGATCGATAGTCCAAATGGATGGGATAGATTGAGCTGATGTTATAGTGGCAGCGTGTATGTTACGACGACACCCCCGGTGGAGGTATCGGGTGTGAAGAATACCATACTTTTTGCACCGGAGGAAGACGAGTGAATCAACCGTGCAGCGAGAATTGAGAGTGAGGAGTTGCGAAGGGCTGTACTGTAACATTGTCAATGAAGCCTGGGGGTGATAAATCCGGTCGTGGTTGCAGGTGTTCAGTAGCAACAGTAAAGTAGGAAAAAAAAAAAAAAAAAGCGAGTGTGTCAACAGCCGTAGCATAGCAGGCTAGCGGCAGCTGGCTAACTGACGTTAGCGAAGGTCCAACTTTCCCAGACAGGTTGGCCAGAGCAGATCGGGTAGTGCAAACATGGTTGGTAAGGCGACCGCAATGAACCTGGCTAAACCGATCACTACGACCAGCCAGCTAGTCAGCACAGCAAGTAAGCGTACTCACCGTGAAGGCTAGCACAGCTAGCAGCTCGAGGACCGGGCGAGAGAGTGGAGACCGACTCGCTGGAACGGAGCCGGGTGATGAAGCAGGCAGCGTCGGATACCAACTGGTGTGGGAACAGACAGCTACAGAATCCGGGGCGGCAGAGAGGCGGACAGGATAGGCAATCTGGTTTTTTTATATGTTTGTTTTATTTCATTACTATTATTTTTTATAATAGTAATGAAATGTAGTTATGATCATTTTATATTACGAGTCAAATGTATTCTTCTGATTATGTCATAGATCATACCTCAGAAAGTCACACACCCCCTTTCACTATAGTATTGGTTTCTTCAAAAGTTGCAGGATGAAATTGGTTTGCAACAGCAGGTACGCACGCGCGCAGCACTGTTGCGCATCAATGCTGGAGGAGATGTAGGCTACAGCTTAACGGTGTGTTGCTGAAGTGGTTAGTAGAGCATCAATCCCCTTTTCAGACGTGTGAAAATGAAATGCAGTTAGTTATACACACTTAATTGCATTTGAGAAATATAGCCATAGTTTGCTTTGCAAGATAGTTGGCTAGTACCATCTAAAGTTAGTAGCCATCTCGCTAGCTAGTCGTGATTTGTGATAGCATAGCATGCTATTTAATATTGGTAAAGGAGAGCTGTGTGAATCTTATGGCAGTGAGCTGATTTTTTTTTACCACCACTATCACAGGTTATAGTTAGCAAAACACTGAATTTCATTTGATATCTCCAGGTCAAGATGCAGAGGAAGATCTCGTCATTCTTTAAAAAAACAACAGAAAGCCCCAGCCCTGTCCTCAGTGAGGAGGTTGATAATGCAAGAGGTAGTTTATCTTAGGTGAGATTTATAGTGATAGGCTATTTTTCCTTCATGGAAATGTATGCAGATTTAATTGTGTGTAGGTGTGGTTACAGGTTATATGTCCTTAGGCTAGTGGTGATGATGGATCTTTCATGGAGGCTGAGCAGTTTGGAAAATAGGTTACTGCTGCTCAGTCTGAGCTTTTATTGGCAATGGAGCAGATACTGCTATGTGATGTCAGCACAGTCTCATTTGTACTCATGCTGCTTCCTATGCATTGTGTTTGAAAATACAGCTATTACCATGTTGGCAGGTTCCTTTCATCCGTGGCTTTATTATCTATGTTCTCTAAATTAATTTGCATTGTGGATATAGTCTTTTTATGTGAATTTATGCCCCTTAACATTTTTGGGTGACGCAGACAAGATTTACCTCTTTTTCAAGAAAAGTGGCAGCGGTGTAGAAGCTAGTGAATAAGTGAGTGTCATTTTCAATAACTGTAACAGCACAAATAATTGACATGAAAATCTCCAAATAAATATACAGTATTTACCGTAATATAAAGTAGGAGATTACTGAGCTACAAGAACTGATTTAGTGAAGTTTTAAAATAATCCCCCCAAAGTCTTTGAATATGTATGTCAGATTGCAGAAAATTGCCTCATTGATGCATGCGTGTGTGGGGTCACAGTTATTGCGGATTCACGCTTGTTACCTTAAATAAGATATGGCCCTGCATTCAAATCTGAAATTGATCTGTATTTGCCAGGAAAAAAGCTAAAATTCCCTTTTTTTACATAAGGCTGCAGCCATCTTGGAATATGCTGTGGTTGGGCGGAAGGGCAAAATTAGCAATGAACCTATCTACAGTATGTCAGATATCAAGTGTTTAGATTATGGCCTCAGAGAGAGAAACAGTGAACTGGATACAATATTGGCTTGAAAAATGCTGCCTACCTTCCCCTCCATGAACATTAAAGGAAACGTCCTTTACGCCACTCTGATACCCTTATCTAGGCAGGCGATCTATGGGTCCCACCTCCTGCACAGTTTGTCTCAGGAGAGACAAACCAGAAGACAAAGCTATTTACAAGGCCAGAGGCCAAGTGTGGCTACAGAATAAACAAAGATCCGGTTCTGTTTGATCTTAAGTTTAAATGCAATCTGTGACATTTAATTGAAATCATTGACTGAAAACTTTATGTTTATGTTGAAGCACAAGTAAACTTCCATGCTTTTTATTGGTATTCAATAACTTAACTGAATTACCTCCTAATATATTCATGTTTGGTCTTGTTAGAAAGGGACTGAATTCCTGAATATTTTGGTAATAGTATGGTTCTTAGCCATGCTTTCAACAACATAAGGTCACTTTAATTAATAAGTACACTGTCAGCTTTTAGATAAGGCAGTCCTCGTCATAAATGAGCACGCCCCCTTCTACACCTGAACTCAGCATTGCCCAAACAAGGCAAGCATGCTCAAGCCATGTTTTTTATGATGGTGTTTATGATGATTTTTTAAAATCGAATTTCATTAGATGCCACTTTGTTTGGTTTTATTTAAATATTCTTTCGGGGTGCCAATAATTTTGACCCCTATTTTTTTGAGAAAATACTATTTTCGTAAGTTTTTGAACTGAATTATGTTTTATTAAAGTGAAAGTAAGCAGTTTCTACAAATGTTTGAGCAGAAAATTAAAATAATTATGTTTAAATGTTTCTTTTATACAATAATGTATGCTCATTTTAATGAAGAGTGCCAATAATTCTTCATTACTTGAATGTATGAACTCTTCTTTGCAGACTGAACAGCTGTGACCTCACAGAGAAGTCTTGTAATATTGTGGCCTCAGCTCTCCAGTCATCAAACTCACATTTGACAGATCTGGACCTCAGCTATAATAACCTGGGAGATTCAGGAGTGAAGCTGCTCTGTGCTGGACTGATGAGTCCAATCTGTAAACTACGGAGACTGGGGTGAGTAGTGCTGTGTACTCTGTGACATTAACTAAATAGAATTACTCATTATGGAAATGTAAGGGTTTGGATTTTGTCACAGGGAAGACTAATCTCCTGACTCCATTCATTTTCAAAACCTCTAACCTGAATGTTTGTGTGAATACAATTTTGCTTATAAGATTATTGACTGGGGTGTGCTCATATGAAATGATGGGCAGCTTGACCCTGTATCCTAGAGAGAGAGACTAGCTACTGCTGCCAGGCTTTCATCTAAGTGATCTCTGACATTAAGATCTTCAATCCCGGGAGGTAAAAACCCTGCTCATCCAGGAATCTACAACCAACAACTATCCCTGGGATTAACCTAATTAAGATTTACCCCATTTGGGTAGGGAGACTATATAAATATCACAAGGCATGACTTCTGTATTATTCTATTAAATAACATTTGACTGACCCTAGCAGCTATTCATGAAGAGCTGCATATCCTGATAGTGAATCTAACAATATGTCCAGTGAGTACCTCAGTAAGGGTGTTACCTCAAAACTTTAAGTTACTGTCGCTACCCCGGTTCTCCGAAACACAGAGTAGAGAGATCCACGTATGGGGAATGACATCCGATCATCCAATTGCACAAAGTGTGGCTTTGACAGCCAGTAGCGCATTCAATGTTACAGGAGACTACTGCCCTCCTGGAAGAACATATAGGATACTGCAGCGCTACTACTCCTCAGTGAACATATTCACTTCTCATGCGCGGCAAGCATGGCAGTCTTGGTGGATCTCTCCACCGGGGTTACAACAGTAACCTAAAGTTCTCTTTCATCATCTCGTGTTTGAGATCCACCTATGGGGAGATACGGACAACTCCCAGATTGCCTTATGCTCACAGCTGAGATGTGGTCAGGCCAGCAAGGGATACCTCCTCCCATGAGAAGAGGGTGGTGTCTGGCACATCCCGTGTAGGGAAGTACTAAACACATTCCACTGCCCAAAGCTATAGCCAGGTCCCGGGAACAATGTGAAGTACTACAACCCATAGCAGATGAGGGGAGATGTGTTTGCCTCACACAGAGCTCACCCCCAGAACTGAATGGGCTTCTGGCCTCCTGGTGACGTTCAGGCGGTAGAACCTAGCAAAAGTATATGGAGAAACCCAGGCTGCGGCTGAATAAATTTCCTGCAAGGATACCCCATGGAATACGGCCCACAATCCAGCCATGCCCCTTGTAGAATGAGCCCTCAGGCCCAAGGGGGGCATTATCCTCTTTGAATCATATGCCATAACAATAGCTTCTACAAGCCAATGGGACAGCTGCTGCTTAGAGATAATTTCCCTTTGCAGGCAGGGGCCCTGGTGACTAAGAGCTGGTTGATCTTTCTAAAAGCCTTAGTCTTTGCCATACACGCATGGAGAACACACACAGGACACAGCATATGCAGCCTATGCTCCTCTTCAGAGGAGAAAGGTGGTGGGTGAAAAGCAACAAGCTCCAACATCTCATGTGAAAGCAGGGAAGCTTTTAGGCATAAAGGCTGGATTGAGCTTAAGAAAAAGCCTATCCATTTTAGGGGAGAATATTGTGCACGAGAGATGCACGGAGAGCGCATGGAGGTCACTGACTCACTTAGCTGAGGCTAGTGCGAGCAGAAACGCTGTCAGGAGAGACAACAATTTTAAATCTCATTTATTTATATTTTATATTCAAACGGCCTTAGATATAGAGCCTCCAGCTCCAGTGATAAATCCCAAGGTGAAATGAGCTTTTTAGCAACCGGCAGAGAACAGTGAGCCCCCTTCATGAACCTGTGAATGAGGGGGTGCTGCCTCACTTCATAGTCTCTGAAACCAACATGACATGCAGTTATAGCTGCCAGGTAGATCTTATTGGTAGAAAAGGATTTCTCTTTATCCATAAGGTTCTATAAAAAGCACAGCCTGTCAGTAACAGAGCACTGGTAAGGCACTGACTGACGAGAGGCACACCATCTTTAAAACACTTGATACTTATTGTCATAAATTGACCTGGTAGAGGGCGCTCTCATGCTCTAGATGGTTATAGCCACACGAGGGGGAAGCCCTAATGTGTTGAGGTTATACCTCTCACGGGCTAAGCCCATAGAGCCACTTGCTCAGGGCAGGGGTGGTGTATTTCCCCGTTCACCTGAGACAGGAGGTCCGTGCGTAGCGGGAGCGTGCATGGCTGTACATAAAGGAGAGGGATAATCTCTGCCAGCCACGGTGATTTCTGCCACCTGCGTGCGATTAGGATCAGTGTGAAGCTCTGCTCTCACTCTGGCTGGAGTGGGAGAGATGAGAACGAGGGGGGAAAACGCCTCTGAAGTGATCTACAGCTGCACGGCCAAATCTCTGCCATAGCATTTCCTCAATCTGGAGATGGAGACACCATTCCCTGTACAGTGGGTTTCCCCTGACAGCAGATTCACGCCTGTGTTCAGAATACCTGGAACATGGGTCACGTGTTACCACAGAAAGTGACGGCTGCTCCAGACCAACAGTTTGTGGTAAATGGTAAATGGTAAATGGACTGCATTTATATAGCGCTTTTATCCAAAGCGCTTTTACAATTGATGCCTCTCATTCGCCAGAGCAGTTAGGGGTTAGGTGTCTTGCTCAAGGACACTTCGACACGCCCAGGCCGGGGTTTGAACCGGCAACCCTCCGACTGCCAGACAAGCTCTCTTACCTCCTGAGCCTAGTGGGCTAGACCATGGAGCTGGAGGGAGCGCATGCCACCTTGGTGATTGACATATGCTACCACAGTCATTATCATAGCGTACGAGCACATGATGTCCTCTTAGATTGGGAAGAAAAGAACAGAGAGCTGTCCATATAGTTAATAGCTCCAGATAATTGATGTAAGCTGAGCGCAGCTGGGTTGCCCACGTCCCATTCACCATGTGACCCTCCTGAGTGCCCTTCCCCCCCCCCCCCCAGAGAGAGATGCATCTGTCCTCACGTTTTTCCACATGAGAATGAGGTTCCCTGAGTGTACAGTAAGAGTCTGTGTTTTCCCAGTGACGCAGAGTTGCATAGCGCTTGTGTGATACTGTGAGACAGCGATGGAGATCGCGCAGGGGGCTGAGCTGGAGGGATGAAATCCACCCCATAACAGTAAAACCACACTGTACGCGGTAACGCCAGGCAACGACAGCGCCTCCATTCATTTAAATGAGAGGTGGTGGCACATCAGCAAGGCAGTGGGAGAGATAACCTAAGTTTAACTTCAAGCCCCAGGCGGCACAAATACGTATTGTGGTAACCAATCAGATTTGACCTAAAAATCAGTCAAGTAAATTGTCCCACTTTTCATAATTTAGTTCCACATTCTATACTTCCACAATGGAGGACTCCCTTTAATTGTTGTAAATCCTGCGCTGCCCTCCTGCAGAGATACTGACCAGAGGAATGCAGCGTGGAGGAAAGTCTCTGAAGTTGTCGGTGGATCTGCTGTGTAGACAGTCATTAGTCTATGTACAGTGTAAATTTCACAGAGGATGCAATGCTGCTGACGAGCTAATGGCTAGTCGATATCAGATAAGCTAATGAAGTTTGTCTGCATGAATGCCAATGAATGTGTATTCTGCTATATTACATTAAAAAAAAAAAAAACGTCTGTTTATTGGTATTTTAGTTAACAAACACACAAACAAACAGCAATCACTGTATACAAATTATATAAAATGTTGCCAAAAAACAATGCAAAGTTTTCATACACATAGGACAGGCATAGTACATATACAGTACACAGTGTAAATATCAACCAAGGTACAAAGCTGCTTTTCGTGGTGATTATTGACATCTTATATTAGGTATAGCCTAGTTATGGTAGTAAAGAAATTAAGACGGTGTTTATTGCCTGGCCTCTTCATAATCAATAAAGGGTTGCCAAGTCTTATGGAACTTCTCAATGGAACCTCGTAGGGTGAATCTGAGTTTTTCCAGTTTAAGGTGTTGCATTACATCTTTGACCAACGCAGTGTGAGTGGGAGGGTGTGTCTGTTTCCAGTTCAATAGAATTCATCTGCATGCCAGAAGGGTTATGAACCTTCCTACAGTGGAATGGAGTCCTCTAAGAGGACCTTCCTCTCCTGGCACCCCAAATACTGCCAATACTGGGCCAGGTTCTATCATGTGCCCTAGGATATCAGACAGGGTTTTAAAAATAGAATTACAAAAATTGGATAGTTTTGGGCACAGCCCCAACAAGGCAGGAAATACACCGCAACGGTCACACAAGGAATCTATATTAGGATACATTTTAGAAAGCTTGACCTTTGAAAGATGACAACGATGCCCACCCTGAACTGAACAAGACCATGCCTGGTACATATAGATGCTGTGTGCTCACCCTCCAGTGCCTCTATCCATTGCTCCCCCTTTAAGCTAATGCCTAAGTCCTCCTCCCAAGCGGATTTCAGAAAATCTAGGGGTATATCTAATTGTTCGGACATACGGTTATAGATATAAGATATTACCCCCCCTAGATGAAGGATCAACAGAAAACAAGGATTCCATCTGGGTGTTATTAGGTGCATTAGGAAAGGTAGTTGTATTAGATCTAATATAGTTTGTAGAAATCGAAAGAAATGGGTTTGAGGCAGATTGAATTTACTGCGTAGTAATTCAAAAGAAGGAAACATGCCATATATATTTATATTATATATTGCAAACAGTTTTATTCTAAAATAGAAACGTAGACTAAGTGAAATCAAGGTGACCATAAAATGAATAATATATTAGTTGCTTGTTGTTTGTGATCATTTCTACCAGCCACCTAGCTAGTGTAGAGGGGAGTCAAACTGGGACCCAGAAAAGGCTGGCATTTGAACGAGCCTGGGGTCTGGGACTCATCCTGTACTTCAAAGGACCCGCGAGCCTTGTGATAAAACAATAGGTTACTCGGACTTCCTCTGGATGAGCAGGCCATTGGCTCTCTGGAATGTTACCGTCTGGACAAGACTGAGTTAAGGGGGACTGGACTATTTGTCTATGGTTGTGGGAGCAGGCCGTTGGCTCTCTGGAATGTTGCCATCTGGACAAGACTGAGATAAGGGGAACTAGTCTCTTTAGCCACGTTTCCACCGCAAGAACTTTACCCCGGAACTAGGAACCTTTTGAGGAACTCAGTGCGTTTCGACCGCAGGAACTAGTTCCGGGGGCTTTATTTTACCCCCCAAAAAGTTCCTGCTCGGGGGGTAGTACTTTCCAAAAGTACCGGAACCTTTGGGGTGGGGCGCAAGCGCTGAAAATTTCTGATTGGTCGACTACTTGCAGTGTTTTATTTCAACCGCCATGTTTAAAAATCTGCAGCCGCAAACCAATTTATTTTCATAATAACTTGAAATCGAACTTGTATGTTATGCGGCGCAGTAGCCTAGTTTTGGTTATAGCCTGCCAACGTCTTGAAATTATAACGTGTGCTCTTCTGTTCTTTTCTTGCTTTAGTATTTGTTTTATAAAATGCTAAGCATTCGTGCTGGGACAGCATATTACGTACCAAAACATTCAAACGGATTAATTCGGTTGCTGAATATTTTCTTCTGGATTTTCTTTGTTAGCCCGTTGTAATTGACTCAAAACGTTTGATACAGTTATGTGAGGTATGCGGTAGTTCTGCGTAATTCACATTGGTGATACAGTAAAAGCAAACTGGAAATCACCTTCCACACTTTTTGTCAGGGTAAAATAACAGGTTAATTCTAGTAATCGTCCCTTTAGCTTTTTCAGACTGCCGTAATTTTACTCTGCCATTCTTCAATTCCACAAAAAGACCAGGAAGACTATGGACTAATTTATGGTGCATGGTTCGCATCTGGAGGGCATACTTTGCTGCTCAGCTAGCAGTAACTTTGAAGGAAAGCAAACGATGGCTGTACCACTGCTAATTTAAATTTTCACGCAAGTCAGAGTTTTCGTTCTATTCTGGTCATTTTGCGATTAGCCTATATGGAATTGACGATGAGAAAGTAATCAAACAGCAAATTGTTTACAACGTGTGCATGTTTTCTGCTGTTGTTGCCAGTTATATTGGAAATGTGAATGCATTCTGTCGCCTCGGATGTCAAGACATGAAAGTGAATGTTCGCATAAAAACATAATGAATGTGTTTGAGAGGATATATAAAACAGTTACAATCTGACTATTAGCCTGTTATATCCTATTTGTTGCATAACAACGGTCCAAGTTAAACTACCAACGACCGTTTTGCTTGAAAAGGGTAAAATATGCCCGAACGGCTGCAGAAGAATATTTAAATTCCAGGTGATTATATCGATAAAAATCAATAAATACAAAAGTAACCATATATAGTCATTGTTGGTAACCCGTTGTATATAAGTGGAATAAACCCCTCCGGGCTGTCCCGGTTATTAGAAAATAATGTAGGTTACTTCGGTGGTAGTATGGGGTTACAGAAGAAATCATAGGACAGATGGACCGACGACAACGTCGCTTTTTCATACGTCAGTGGGCTAATTTGCCTAATCTTCGCGGGACTTTAGACCGCGGTGGAAACGCAGACAACCATGGGCTGAAGGAACCTTTTAGTTCCTTGAAAAGTAGTTCCTGGGACTTTTGGTGGAAACGCGGCTTTTGTCTATGGTTGTGGGTGTGTGTGTGTTGGGGCCATTAAGGGTGAAAAGATCATCAGGCCTCTGGCAAAATGGTGGGGCAACTGCTCTTGACAGTACCACAGTGCCCTTATGTGGGCCCCTCTGTCATTACACTTTTTATTTCTTTTCTGGATCTGGACCATCTGTTTATCATATTCACAAACCCCGTAAAACCTTACAAACCATGCGCATGTTTTCATTATATTGCTGTATTATGCCTTATGTAGTAATAACTTGGATTGCATGTAAAATGGTTCAACAAAAGGGTATTTTCATGACAACTGCACCATAATATTACATCCCCTTGACATGTTCGGTATGGACGTATTCAGGGAAATTCAAGAAATTGAATGAAATATGTTTCATACCAAATAAAATTTAATAAAACATAGTTTCAGAAACTCAGGGAAAAACTATCACAATGGAATGTCCTCTCTGGTAATAATGTCCTTTTCCCAATTTCCCCACTAATTGTTTTGACAACAGCCCCCAAACGGTGGGGGCCTAAATTCCAGATTTTATCATTAGTCCAGGTTAATTTATGGCAATGCCGCCTAGATCAAATGCGGGAATTGGCTTAAAAGGAAGGGAGACAATCCTGTCGGGGAAGATTGTAATCGACTTCCCACACTGCACATACTCTGTGTTCCGTGTGTAGCTGAACAGGCTGGGTAAGAACTTTTTTACTCTGTATATATGTTCTAGAAATTTCCTGTTTTATAATTGATTGTGAATTTTAAGCTAATTACCTATCTGCCTGTTAATAAATTCTTCTTATTTTTAACTTGCGTAATCTTCATGACTCTAATCCATTTTATATTCTTTTCAGCCGAAATTCTGATTAAATACTCAGGGGGACAATTCTGACTAAGACCCACTGATCAGGGGTCTAGTACAGCGAAAGTCTTTAGTGAGGTCCTCAAGTTAGATAGGCGACCACGATCTGCCCGCTAACGGGAATTGGTGTTGTATTGGTTCTGGAGTTTTTGGCTTAAGAGGACCCTTGGGCGTTATACGTTGGTTCTTGTCAAATTTGCCTGAAGGAGCCCAACAAATGCACACTGTCCTGGGCTCATAACTGTCTATGCAAAAAGGAAGGCATGTATTATGGTGGTCAGCCTTCTACCCTCTGTAGGCTTCACCGAACTGAGATCTAGCAATAGTGCTAATCCCGGGAGCATATATTGAGGAATGATGGCACAAGATAGAGAGTCGAGCTCCACGTATAGTTAAAGCCAAATTTTAAAAGTTAATTTGAAGTCAGATAATTACGAGAGTAAACCATAGTAACTGTTAGCTTACTGGCTGTGGTCATGGATATGTTTGATGTGTTGTTCCGCTCATTTGTGAGTATTCTGATGCTCCCATTGGAATATTGACAGTCCGGCGACAAGTCAGATATATCTCTGATGACAACATAGCCCCGTTTGCGAACGGGGAGCAACAAGAATGTAACTGGTTCGTTTCAGGCCAGTTTTAAGCGGGATATGAAGCAGCGCATTCATATCTGACCCATGGCGGCGGAACCAGTGCATTCTTAAGGCTAATTGTGCCCTGTTCTTACGAACAGAGGAAAAATAACTAACATCTCCGGTTTTGAATCACACCAGCCAAGGGAAAACACGCGGTGCCTTCCCCTCCAGCTACAAACCCTCATTGGTCTAGCTGTGAGGTGTTTACACTAGCTAACCAGATCTAAATTTGATGACATTAGCTGGCTAATCCAATTCAGATAATGATAAAAACCAAAAATCCTACTTCTATTTATAAAGGGCTCTCCCTCCAAAAATTTGAAAACAAGCAGGAATGGATTCTATTTGATATTAAATTTAAATCACAAAATGAATAAGGGAGCCTAGCCTATCATAATAATTCAAATACAATATCTTACATTTTCATAATTTTTAAAGTTTATTCAAACTGGACAATGATTTGAAACACATTAAACCCGTTCAGCATTTAACAAACGCAACTGTCTGTCATAAAATAGGTGACACGCCCACAAGCGGCCGATTGTGGGACGCGGGAGTGGTGCCAGGCGGCTTTGCCAGAATCAGCGTGGCTTCACCGTAACAGCCCCAGTGGCAAAACCTGACACTATCAGCCCCTGTAGTCTGAGGCATGTGTCATACTGCACTCTTGAGTCTGGTTTGAACTAAGAGATGCATACCCTGAGAGATAAAATGGAGTCTGCTGATAGGCAAGCTCACATGGATACAGAGTATAAATCAAGTCCCAAGAACATTACACTCCAGGATGGGGAGAGATTGCTCTTGGGGAGGTTTACTCTGAAACCAAGAGACAACACATGTGGCAGAACTCGCTGAGTGTCCTACACAACTCTGGGTTTTGAATTGGCAATGATCAGCCAATAGCCTAGAGCCAGACCCGCCTCTACCCAAAGACAGAACACCCGTGGACTCAGGGAAAGGCCGAAGTGTAGAACTGTGTATTTGTAGCAAACACCGTGATGGGCGAAGTGGAGGAATTTTGTGTGAGGGGGATAAATACTTACGTGGAAGAAGGCATCTTTCAGATTTACTGATTTGAAGTAGTGATGTTAAGTTAATCAATTAACTGTTAATTCTTCATAAGAATGTTGATTGATGAATTTCTATAGATTAAACAGTTGAATTTCAATAAACCATTTCAATGAATAACCTAATGTTGGTGATTAGATTACAAATTAAAGAGACATTTCTAAAATGTTAAATTAGAGAGTCACGGTTTCCTTGACTGGCAGCATTAGTGAAACGTTATTGGTCCATTCCTGGAACATCAGTGCCACCTGAGCACGTCTTCTCAGCTGCTGGTCTCACCTTCAGCAGACTGACCCAAAAGCACACAGACATGCTCATACTCCTTAACAAAAATGCTTAAGTATTAAGTTAAGCATATTTTAAGTCATTCTTTGTATAGGCCACGGAGTAGATTTTACTATAATCAGTTAATCATTATTAATCAATTATAGGGTGCTGACGATTGATTAAAAGAATTGCACAAAATTTTCCAATCGTTCTGACATATTGTACGTGAAAGAGTGCTGTATGTTAACATTTTGAATTTATATTGCCTCAAATGTTTGTTTAACATTGTGATCCAAGATAGGAAGTTGAGAACTGCCTTTCTTTGGGAGTTGCAAATAATGAAAATAAAAACTACGTGGGTTCGATCTCTGGGAACCACACGTATTTCCCCCTTTTTGTAAGAGGGAAGGAATTTATTCCTCTTAAACATGGGAGCGCTCTCTTGTGTTTGAGAGTAAATGACTCTGTTGAAATGGGGGGTTTCACTCTGAACTGGAGTCTGTAGCCCTTGGCTATAGTAGTGCTGCAGTGTTCTATGTGCTCTTCCAGGATGGCAGTAGCCCCCTTTCACATTGGACATGCTACTGTTTGTCAGAGCCACACTTTGTGCAATTGGATGCTTCTATGGGGGTCTGGACAGGATGTCATTCCTTAGAGTTGGCTTTCAAACAGATGATGATGAAAGAGAAGTTTATTTATGGCACCAATGCAGTGATTGGTAGGAGAAAGAGCACTTTATGACACAATATGACAGTTGCCAATAACCATGAATAGAAAGCTTTAACAGTGTTAAGAGGCAATCATTTTATTTACAAGACATGGCAAGATGGACTGGACACTATGCTATAAGACAGGAATGGACATGCACTTGAAGTGATTGTAAGAAATAAAAGGAACACAAAGAAATTGTGATGCATACCAAAAATGCTTTTTATGAAAGGACTTTGGATAATGAAGTAAATTGTTTGAGCTTCCCTTAAATGCTATCCAGAGAACATCTCCCGCAATCCACACTAGTTTACATTTGACAAAATAGAGTCTGACCTGACCAAAACTCTAGTACCTACCGCCATCCCCACCAGACTAACCCCCCTCTGTCACGGGCAAGGGGTTTTGGACCCAGGCGCAGAGTGGGGAAAAAAACACGAAACTCAAAAATGTAGATACAAAAGACTTTACTAACAAAAACAGAACAAACAAAGTAAAAAAAATATCTAAGATAAAATGGAAAACAAGAGGAACTCAAAACATGGGCAGGGCAGAACACAGGCAGGCAGAGTACACGGGTAATACATACAGTAAGGAACTAACACAAGTTGGAAACAAACACAAGGAACCAGCACCCGAGTCAAGGGGACAAAGAACTTAAATAGACAGGGGTAACAAGACACAGGTGAACTCAAAGAACAATCAAACCAGAGGGAAGGAAAAACGAGGCAGGTGGAGATGATTAAATAACGAGACAATAATAAAATAAGTGAAAGCAATAGTCCAATTAACAGGGGAACGAGCAGGACACAAAACAGAAGTGGGCCGCCATCTGGCGGCCCAACAAGGAAAGACAGACGGAAACACAGAACCATGACACCCTCTCTACAGGGTTTGTGGGCACTGCATGGTAATTATCCTGACATTAAATAAGGGGTATTGTACTACTGGTGTGCCCTAATGATTGAAGCTATAATTCCTGTATGTGTTGCATACTCCTCCTGCAAGGGTTTACAGAGATGGGCCTTCTAAGGACTGTTTTTTACTTCTGTGTAGTCTGCATAGTTTGCATGATTTGCATTGTGTGCAACATTTGCAAACGGGCAGAGCATTTATATGGCATGTTGTACAGGTACAGGTTGTGATTTTCCACCCACTGACAGATACCTTCAATTCCATATCTTTCATCTCCTTTAATAAACTTTTATCACACCCATACTGTATGCTGTGGGAATGAGGCACAGACGAGGCAGACAGTGCTGGCAACATGCATGTAGAGGACTTTTATTGTTCATAACAAGAGAAATCACCGCGCTCACCCGTTTTAATTTGTTTGATGCGTAGAAACCGAAGAAATATCATCAATTGAAAAGAAATTGGTTCGCGCTCAAAAAAATGGCTACAAAGCTTCAAAAAAATATCATTATTTTTTATTAGTTTTCTTTAATGCAGATTCATGCACAAACGTTTTGGTGTGTTGCCTTCTTCAGTGTGAAGGTACAATGATTAAGACATTCCACCTTCTTATAAACAGGTAACAGTTGCCTTTCATTAGGGCTGCTGGCCAATTATTATGAGACAATTGTTTATTAAGGCTGCTAGACAATCATAGTGAGACAATAGATCAATTGGTAAATTGGTTAACAAGAGCAATCTTGGAATTTAAATATCTCTCTGTGAATCACCCTACCATACCTGTACTATATGCATTGCCTAAGATTCATAAATCCCATGAAGATCCTCCTTTGAGGCCTATAGTATCAGGCATTGGCTCTCTTACTGAGAACATTTCTCGGTTTGTGGACTTTCATGTTTACCCCATATTTAAGCTGTTACCATCATACTTGAAAGACACCACAGATTTTTTAGTGAATTTACAAGCATTGTCAAACATAGAAGGTGACTTTTTAGTTACATTAGATGTTGGTTCTCTATACACCTCCATACCTACGAATACCAGCCTGGAGGCTCTGAGATTCTTTCTTTCCAATCATGAAGGTAGTGTGCCTACTGAGTTTATTATCAGTCTCACTCAATTATTTTCTCTTTGATAAAGATTACTACTTGCAAACACATGGCACTGCCATGGGGACTCCATTAGCCCCCAACTATGCTAATCTGTTCATGGGAAAATTTGAACTTGATTATATTTATGAGAACAATCCTTACATAAGTTCTATTAAATACTGGACAAGGTATATTGATGATTGTTTTATGATATGGAATGATTCAGAAATGAAGCTGATGGAATTTGTTAATTACATTAATTCAGAACTACCATCTATTTCCTTTTCAGTTGAGAAGAGCCCAGAAGCTATTCACTTCTTAGATGTCTTGGTCACTAAATAAGGCAATTCCCTTAGTACTACGGTATATAGAAAGCCCATTGACATACAATTTTGTCAGCTGACAGTTATCACCCATTACCATTAAAGAAAGGGTTACCTGTGAGTCAGTTGCATAGGCTTCGCCATATCTGTGACACTGAAGAAGAATACGACAAACAATCGGAGCTCCTCATTGAGCATTTTCGGGCTTAATGACACTAAACAAAAGGTCAAAGGTCTCAATAGAAATGACCTGCTAAATAAAACACAGAGTAAGCAAAAAAAAGACATTCTCTGTTAACTATGTTCTGACTTACAATGACTGTTCTAATAAAATTAGATCTATCGTAAACAAGCACTGGCATATTTTGTCCTCAGACACTTCTTTAAACCAAGCCTTTCAGAGCCCCGCTCTATTTACTTATAAAAGAGCAGGGAATTTGGCAAATATGCTAGTGAAGTCAGACGTAGTTAAACAGAAAAAACAAGCTTTTATAACTGGTTGTTTCCCTTGCAGGAGCTGTGCATCTTGAGGTAATATGATGAAAGGACATAATTTTGTGTGTCACCAAACGTCCAGATCTTATCAAATTAAATCTTGTATCACTTGCAGTACAAAAGGTGTAATCTACTTGTTGAAGTTTCCCTGCCCCAAGGTGTATATAGGTAAAACTACACGTGCTTTAAAAGAACGACTTGGGGAACATATCACATCTTCTTATAGATGATTTATCACCTCACCAGTGGCAAGGCACTTTATAGAACAGGAACACTCTATTAAAGACCTTCAATGTATGGGTATAGAAAAGGTAACGCCAGCCCGCAGGGGAGGTGACTTTGAGAAAAAACTACTCCAAAGAGAGGCCTTCTGGATATAGACTCAAATCTGTGTCACCAGGGGGCCTCAATGAGGAGCTGGACCTTATTCCTTTTCTTTAGATTTCTGTGTATGGCCTTTATGCCTGCTTTTTTGTTGATTTTGATTTTACAGTGTATAACCTGAATGCATTTGTGATTGAGGGGCGTGACTGGGCTCACGAGTGGCCACATGGATTTATGAACGGCTTAGCCTGATGTCTTCTATTGTGGCCACTTGTGGATACATTCACCCCTCTACTATTCTCCTTGATTGCTCTTGTTAACCAATTTACCAATTTATCTAATTGTCTCACTATGATTGTCTAGCAGCCTTAATAAATAATTGTCTCATAATAATTGGCCAGCAGCCCTAATGAAAGGCAGCTGTTACCTGTTTATAAGAAGGTGGAATGTCTTAATCATTGTACCTGCACACTGAAGAAGGCAACATGCCGAAACGTTTGTGCATGAATCTGCATTAAAGAAAACTAATAAAAAAATAAATAATGACGTTTTTTTGAAGCTTTGTAGCCATTTTTTGAGTGAGGACATTTATTGTGACAGCGGTATCACAATGAATGAAGACAGGGGAAAAGTGAAACACAAAACAAGATCAGGCTACTCAAATGTTGGGGAAAGCAAAAGTGCTAGGGAAGTGCAGGTGGGTCCAAAATTCAGGCCACGAGGAGGGGCACGTCTGAGTCTGCCACAAAAAAAAAAAAAAACGAGAATCAGAGACTCTGTTAGTCACTCAGTGAGGGGAAAGCCAGCACACCCCTGGAGTGAGACCATGAGGCCTATATAGGGCCAGAAGCTACTCAGGCAAAGGGGAAAGTGGTGTGGACAAAGCACTGGTATGCTGCCGGTGGCCTGACTGTATCTCAGGTCCAGGTCTGAGTGTGGAGTGGAGGTGCTGAAACTCAGCCCTGTCCCTCCGGCGCTGTCCAGGTCTGAGTGCAGAGTGGAGGTGCTGAAACTCAGCCCTGTCCCTCCTGCGCTGTCTAAGTCTGCGTGTGGAGTGGAGGTGCTGAAACTCAGTCCTGTCCCTCTGGTGCTGTCCAGGTCTGAGTGTGGAGTGGAGGTGCTGAAACTCAGCCCTGTCCCTCTGGTGCTGTCCAGGTCTGAGTGTGGAGTTGAGGTGCTGAAACTCAGCCCTGTCCCTCTGGTGCTGTCCAGGTCTGAGTGTGGAGTGGAGGTGCTGAAACTCAGCCCTGTCTCTCCGGCGCTGTCCAGGTCTGAGTGTGGAGTGGAGGTGCTGAAACTCAGCTCTGTCCCTCCGGCGCTGTCCATGGTGCAGCAGGCTGGCCGGTGAGGCTCAGGTGAAGTGGAGCTGAGTGGCAGCACATAGCAGGGAGGGGTGGGGCTCCAGAGGCCCACACCACAATACATAAATATGAGCATGTGCATTACTTCCTGTTTCTACAGTGAATCTGCCTTTAGCTGTGTTCGCTTGCAGTGCTGTGGGAAGTTTGTCACAGAAAACTAAAAGGAAATGAGCAAATTCACTGTCCACACATGGAAAATGTGTGTTGTCTTTACTTTTGGTGGTGACCAAACATCCTACAGCACTGAAAACGAACTCACTGTACACTCTGAAAGGTGGCAGCTGCACGTCTAGTATGGGATGGGAGGGTTAAGCCCAGAGAAAAGGTCATAGAAAAGGTAGATGAGCCCATTGCCCCAATTCAGAGAACTTACAGTATAGGAAAAGGGCCCATTTGGGTCAGAATTACATCTATAGAACTGTCAGAGTTCAGTCCAGCAGGATGTTTAATTTTCAAGATTGTGGTGTTTCTGAAAGGATTATGAATAAAATGGTATTTTATTCTGCTGGTAAAGCCGGGCATTAACTCACCGGCACGTTATGTGTGTACATCTTGGTGGGAGAGTGTCCATCTGAACAACATGTGAGCTGCTGTTTAGATGCAGTGTTACATCGTTTAGTTTAGCCACCTTTCTGTGATTCCAGTCCCAAGTCATAGCCTGGATATTATACCTTTGTAAGCAGTCATGCTGTGTGGAATAGTCTGATTCAGAGATCAATATTCTGGCTCTAGCTCCTATCATCTAAAGAATAACATATTTTACAGGAGTATTCTAATAATCTTCAAATACCCCCACTTATTAATTTTTTTGTGCAGTTTATATTACTCCACAAGGGCTACCAAACATGTTGATAAGGGGTTTTAAAAGAAAAAAATGACCTAATACATCAGGCTTTTATTTTCATTATTATTATCATTGATACAAAAATAATTAAATGTAACGCAATAATTAACCTATTATATTCGCAAAAGCGTGCGAGAATAAAATGATTGGATGGATTATAGCGTAAAGACATGGAGAATATAGGTGCAATGTGTGGAAGTTTCAAAACACAGCACATTTTTGAAAATCTAGTGTCTACCAGCAATAAAAGTTAGTGGCAGTAATCAGTTGTGCTGTTCTGATACAGCCACTAGATGGCGATGCAGTGTAATTCCAGTTGATGCAGTAGTTGCATTGCTGTAAGATCGTGCCAGATGAACTGAAGTATAGCACAGCTCGTACACGGCTCCGGCACTGCTTCAGCTGTTAGCAGGTACAATATCGCAGGTCTGGCCAATAATATCATGACTGGTTAGATAAAACCTTCATGTTATTTTATATACTGGTGTATATATTTAAGTTGTCTGTGACAGTTAGCTGCTTAGTTCCTCACTGGCTCCGCTAGCTAGGTTGGGTCATGAAGTAACGTTAAGGTAGGTTGGGCTGGCTAGCTAGCTAACTCGTGCCTGTGACTGTGAGTCAAAGCGAAAGCTGAACTTAGAACAACGGCAACAGGTGTCAACTTGAGGGTCATGTTGTTTGATGTAAATGGTAAACAAATGATATTTGCGAAGTGTTAATAGTTATTATCAAATAATTGTGTCATGTAACTGTAGTTCTGTATTTTCAAAGAATGAATTAGCTGAGGTAACACAGTAAACAGCTCAGAGCGAGCTGGCATCGCCATGGTAACCAACCGACCCTCCTAACGGCCACGTTTTAAACAGCGTCGTCATGGTTACCGTCACGTTACTTTGGTGAGAGGTAAATAAGGAAGAACGCAATTTTGTATTGAATGCGGTTTCATTTCACCTTGCTGAATATTTTAAAATTAATGTCAAAAATCCTGACAGACTGTATAATTTGTTAAACTTAAATTGTTTGATAACTTGATGGTTACAAGATTAGGAAGGAAATATTATCATTATAACAGTAATGTATTTAGCTAATGGGTTATACGAGTAGTTATACATTAACAGTTATATTTATCTATTCAGAGTGATGAATATTCAGCGTCTTTGAAATGTATAGATGTTTATGAACTGAAGAACATGTCAGGTGAGGTAAAGTGCACCATAACAATGCTGTTTTTGTGTTTGCAGATGAAATTAATATGTTTGCAAATAAGATAAGTTCATCACATGGAAAGGGTTATTAGAGCCCAGTAATTGCCTTAGACTATTGTGGATTAGTCAGAATACTTTATGAACTTAATTTACACACCCCCCTCCCTGTTTTTGTGTGTACATCTCAGGAATGCGTAGGTACATATGTATCAACTGTCAAGGTGAACAATGTCACAAAGAATTTGTGTGTGTGTGGTCTCTCCACAGGCTGGGTTGGTGTAATCTCACAGAGGGCTGCTGTGATGTTCTGGCCTCAGTCCTGCGTTCTCCTCTCTCAAAGCTGAGAGATCTGGAGCTCAGAGACAACGAGCTGCAGGATTCAGGAGTGAGAGCGCTGTCTGCTGGACTGGAGGACCCACACTGTAAACTGCAGAGACTGGGGTGAGTACAAACACAAACCCCTTCAATCCAAAGGGCTACAATGTGACTAAATGCAACACTGATGTCAATGTTCCTAATGTGAAAACAGACACTTCACGGAACTAAAACAGCATGTTCCTGTTCTTCCTCTTGGTAGAATTTGACTACACAAATGAATGAATAAAATGAATTAGTCCTGTTTACTGAACTGTAGTGGGGTGTAAACTCAAATGTGTTTGATAATGACTCATTCCACATTCATGTTATTTTAGTTTAACACGCACAGCCCTGTTAGTTTATATTATATTACATTTATTTGCCAGACGCTTTTATCCAAAGTGACGTACAATAAGTGCATACAAAAGGTAATTGGAACAACTACATAACACAGGTCCAATAAGGTACACAGGGTTCGTACGGTCATGAAAAACCTGGAAAAGTCATTGAAATTTAAAATGCAATTTCCAGGCCCTGGAAAAGTTATGGAAAATAATATTTTTTGAAAAGTTTTGGAAAAGTAATGGAAATATAGCTAAAGTTGCATCAAATATAATTACTAATTAATCCAATCATAAAAATAGTATGTATAGTAATAAAATGTAAATTGGCACGTAACCTTCGCGGTATTTTGGTGGTGTGAGAAGTTAATTCGGTCCGGCTCAGTCTGTTTACAGGCACGCCTCTGCTGATGTAGCAGTTAGTAAACGTAGGCCCTACTGTGCCGACAATATGCCAGGTGTGCAGCTTCAGTAATATATCAGGGCTCGAAATTAACTTTTTTACTTGGTAGCACTGGTGCTCCCAACTTCAAAAACTTAGGAACACCCACCGAAATGTAAGGAGCACCAACAATATATGCAATAGATTTTTTATTAATAAAAACGACAATATAACAGTACGGTTTACAAGGAACAGTTAAACTGTCACGCATAAAATGTGTCGACTCTTCAAGGAATTGCGTGTTATCCATTCAAACGACGCTTCTCGTCACATTAATTCCGCTAATTAAATCAGTAAACTGCATCGGAGAAATTAGCTGTTCCAACCGGGTCGCTACACAAAACGTCCGCTTCAACTTTTCAGCTTTCGATAACGCTAATAAATTGAACATAAACTTTTGTCTTCAGGTAACATTAGTTACGCGTCGCGTGACAGTGGAGTGCAGGGAAAGGGAGTGATTGAAGGCTAATATTAACCTATTTAAAATCAGCATTAAAGGTAAGAATGTCAAGCTCGCGATTGGTTAGAAGGGTCACCGTCAGCTCACAAGGGACATGCTGAGCGTATTAGCGAATGTACAGAGAAAGAGACGTTCGACTGGAAAAAGAAAAAAACACTGAATTATTTTGCTGTTGCAATAAAACATCAATACTAAGTAGACAAAAAATTTTAAATATTGCAATTATCTAAACTGAGATCTAATCTCGTATCCCAAATTTAAATTTAAAATCCGCTGTCATTTAGGAGTCTGCACATATAGGGGATTGGTGATCTCCTGTATCTCTCAGTTCGACATCTTGGGATGGCCAGTTGGTTTGAATTCCTTGTCTGACGACCTGTGAGCTCCTCCCTGAGGGGGGGTAGCCAGTCACTGAAGTTGGACTTGAGCAGCTTTCTGGCAAAGCCAAGACACAGTTACATTACATTACATTACATTACAGGCATTTGGCAGACGCTCTTATCCAGAGCGACGTACAACAAAGTGTATAACCATAACCAGGAACAAGTATGACGAAACCCCTAGAGAGAAGTACCGGTCCAAGTACAGGGAACAACCGCATAGTTCAACCTGGACCCTGGTGGTTAAACTGATTAACACTAACAGTTGAGTGCGTCTCTTTGATAGAGTGCACAATCCGAGAGTGCAGAGAGCCTCTGGGTACCCTGAGTACCTCTGGCCAAGTATGATTTTACAAGCCCGTTTCTGCGTGCTTTCCAGCCTTTTAGCCTGGTCTGTAGTGAGGGAACTGTGCCAGACAGGGACTGCATACTCCAGCACCGGGCGTACGTAGCCTATGTAGATGGAAACCAGTTCTGGGTCTCGGACACCAAATTTCTTCAGGCGACGCAGAGCAAAAAGCTTCCTGTTCGCTGAGGTCAGCATGTGGTCCACCTGACTGTCCCAATGCAAATTACTCTGGATGGTGACCCCCAGGACCTTGACAGTGTCACAGACTTCCACGATGTTCTGGTCAATGGAGAGAGTCGGCAGGGCGGGTGGATGCCTCATGTGGGTGACTTTACATTTCTTTGGGTTGAGTTTCATTTTGTGCTCCTCTACCCAGATATCAAGACCATTCAGGGTCTGTTGGAGGGTACAGGGTAGTTGGAGCTGTTACAATAAATAATTTTAAATCGTCCCACTGAGATAAAGTCATTTGTTTTGGTCATGGAAATTCAGTTAAAGGTTGTGGAGAAGTCATGGAAAAGTCATTGAAAATCATTGGTGAAAAAGTGTATGAACCCTGGGTACAATACTTTGCACAGTTATTCATAGCCATGAACATATTAAGTCTAGTTCACACAGTGAACATTACTCTGACCTAACCTATGCTAAGTCAAGCTAGGAGGCATTACAAGCAACATCTAGACCAGGGGTGCTCAATACGTCGATCGCGATCTACCAGTCGATCGCAAAGGTAGTATTGGTAGATCGCATGAGTACCATGGTGGTTGAACGTGACACTTCCCAGTTGTCTTTATGCAACAACAAAACAAATGTGCATAATTTTTTTTATTCTTCAGTCATTTCAATGTACTTTAAAACGTATTTTTCTAAGCCTAAATTTCCCACTATAAAAATTCACCCGAACCGTCTGGACGTGGTAATGAGAACTGTCAGTTAGCTATGATTGACAGACCGTGCCCCGTTACCATAGCTACCCCCATGCTACGCGCTCTCTTTGGGAGACTGAATTTTCACAAGCTAGCTAGCTTAATAGTATATCAAGTATCGATAGATAGCTAAGGTAAGGACGTTGACTTATATCCAATTATAATTTTTGCTATCTAGCTAGCCAAGTTAAGATAAAAGCACAACTATAACGTCCTCATAAAAGCAAACTAGCAAGCTAACGTTATCGATAACATTGCCTTATGAAAGCAAACCTCCTAGCTAGCTAACGTTAGCTAGCTAGCTAAATGAATATCTGATATTCTGATAACCAGAAATAATCTAAAGGCACTCTAATTTAAGTGAACCTAACGTTAGTCAAATATTTGCATTGTCTGAACAGCAGGACGGTGTGTGCTGTCAGATTTCTTTACGGAGCGTGGAAATGGGAGTGGTTACTGTATTCGTGACGCAGAAAAATGACAACTTTCTCAACCGGTTGAAAATAGGACGATGAATTTAAAACGCATATTTCTCCAAAAATACAGAACGGACATATTTAATACTTTGCTCATTGTGTTTCTTCAATGCCTGTTGTGCAAATAGCACATAAAACCGAGAAAGTGTGAAAATCACCATATTTTTTCGTTTAAAAAAAAATAGACGTCAGCCTATCATCCATCCCGTCACTTGATTGATATAGGGCAGCCAGTTAGATGACATCTGAATTTTTCTGACACAACGGCGCCAAGTGCAGCAAAACTAACAAGCTAATCAGTCCAAGTACCGTTCCACCATGACTGATGAACATTTGGAAGTGTGCTTGAGGCTGGCTGTCAGCAGCTACTGTCCGGACTATGTATCCCTGGCTGATTCAATTCAGTGCAAGTCATCAGAGTAAACTCAGGTAATGACAAAAAAATGTACATAGTTAATTATGTTGTGTTGTGCAATATTGGCTCATGCGGTTATGCAAGGAACATCAACATACATTGTACATATAAAGAATCCTCAATATATTTGTAAATAAATATATGTTTTGCATTTTTGTAGTGGGTAGATCATTTTGACTTGGTCATTTTATAAGTAGCTCGCATGCTGAAAAAGTGTGAGCACCCCTGATCTAGACAATGATACAAGGCACAATAAGTGCTGGATGGAGGTACATGTAACATGAGTGGCACAGGAGGTACATGTGTAGAAATAGGGGGATTTAAGTGATAGAAATGATCTACAGAGTGGTGATAGTTAGTCCAGGTATAGTCTGAAGAGATGCATCTTCAGACCACGGCGGAAGATGGGTAGTGAGGGAGAGGTTCGTAGAGGAACAGGGAGTTCGTTCCACCACTGGAGAGCTAGGGTGGAGAAGCTCCATGGTAGAGACAAGATTGAACCCTTTACCCGGATGGCAGGGGGTGCAAGGCAGTGGTCAAGTGGGCGTATAGGATTTAATCATGTGCTTTAAGTAGACGGGGGCCGTCCTGTTGGCTGCAGTGTAGGTGAGGGTCAGGACTTTGATCCTGCAGTGACTGGTAGCCAGTGGAGTGACCTCAGCAGGGGAGAACTTGGGAAGGTTGAAGACAATTAACGTGTGTAAGGTGAGTAACACAATGCTATGTGTTTGACATACACAACCCTGTTAGTTTATATTAATGTGTGTTAGGTGTGTAACATACTACTATGTGTTTGACACACACAGCCCTGTTAGTTTATATTAATGTGTGTAAGGTGTGTAACACACTGCTATGTGTTTGACACACACAGTCCTGTTAGTTTATATTAATGTGTGTAAGGTGTGTGTGTCCTTCTCTCTGCAGGCTGTCAGGCTGTAGAGTCACACAGAGAGGCTGTGATTCTCTGGCTTCAGCTCTGTGTTCAAACCTCTCACACCTGAGAGAGCTGGACCTGAGATACAATCACCCAGGAGACTCAGGAGTGAGAGCGCTGTCTGCTGCTGAACTGGACACACTCACACTGCTGTAAGTACAGAGAGTTTCCACACTGCGCCTCACACACACACACACACACACCTGATAGAACTGGACCTCAGCTACAATCACCCAGGAGACTCAGGAGTGAGAGCGCTGTCTGCTGCTAAACTGGACACACTCACACTGCTGTAAGTACAGAGAGCTTCCACACTGCACCTCACACACACACACGCACACGCACACATGCACACACGCACACAAACGGAGTGGGGGGTGGGGGGGGGGGGGGGGGGGGGGGGGGGGCATGGAGGGCACAGTTCAAACCAGGGTTACTCAAGAGGGTTGGGGATCTCCAGTGGAGGGTGCTGCAGGGGATCACTGCAGTAAATAAGATGTGGGTGTTATAGTTAGGGGTTTGATCAGGGACACAGTGATGGTGGAGTTTCAGTATTACAAAGCAATGGAGAGCTTGAGTGTGTTTCAGAGTGTGTGTGTTATAAGGGTGTTTTATGTTCAGTGGAGGGAGGGGAGCTATTTTTGCACATGGAATAGAGTGAGGGAATGGAATAAGTTTCCTTTGTGACAGATGGAAACCCCACTCCACTGCTGTAAGTACAGAGGTTCCACACTGCACCCCCCACACACACACGCAAAAAGCACACACACACACCACACAAAGGAGTTGGGGGGGGGGGGGGGGGGGGGGGGGTGGAGGGCACGTTCAAACCAGCGTTACTCAAGAGGGTTGGGGATCTCCGTGGAGGGGCTGCAGGGGGTCCTGCAGTAA
>NW_026986506.1:0-20986 GCF_018555375.3 Anguilla rostrata
GGGTCTGCAGTCTGTGGGGGCGACAGAAGTGAGCTGCGATTACTCTGTCCCCACAGACCCCCGCTCTCCTTCCCCACGCAGTGACAAAATAAAAATAAATGGTGAGTAAATCTCTGTACTTACAGTTAGTAAAATACAGCCATAAGGTTAAAAGAACTGGTCTGTGTGTCATGAGAAGTTTATCAGTCATTATTTGCCTCCTTTTATGCAATGTTTCAAAATGTAAATCTCACTCTCACAATCTGTTTTATCAGGACTCTCTCCAGGGCCATCAACCTTTTCTGAAGCAGGTACATACTTTTATATATGTGCTTTCTACTTGAAGAATTTTACATGGGTTTGGATTACAAGATTTCAGCATTACAATATCACAATATAATATTACACTAAATGTAGGAAAAATGTAAAAAATAAAAAAATAAAAAAATAAAAAAGGTTTTCTGTATTTGCTCTCCCAATTTGGACGGGTATTTATTTGTAGGCCAGTTTCATTGCTGCAAGTCGGTTCAGGGCTAGCATGCACAGCCTCTGAATCCATGTAACCAGCAGCCACTTCTTTTAGTCTGCACACACAGGACACAATTACTGTATGAGAGGTTTCACAATATCACAGCAGAAACGTTACTACACGTGACCAGCCAACATTGTCCACCGGAATGTGTTACTTACAGCACTTCCTGCACTCACAGTTCAAATAGTCATGTGACCTCCCAGCACAAACTGATAGTTTTACTGTGGGCAGTGCAGTCCTTGTTCCTTAAAAAATGGGGAAAAAACAAATATTGTCAGTGAACTCCCTGAGTGATTCTCAGGCAATATGGAGGTATTGTGAATAAATCAATTATGCTCCAAAGTTTAAACAAAAGCAAACATCCTCTAATATTCATGAAATAGCCACCTAATAACCATAGAACCTTTTTTGATGAACGTTTGTGAGAAACAATTCCAATGCACTTATTTCAAATTGTCAATAAAGCTTTAACTTGATCTGAGTTTATATGATGGCTTTGTTGGCCATTCAGCCAACAGCCCCAGCCAATAGGCAATTATTTCCTAAAATATTTCACCATTTTCCAGCACAGTCAAATTGAATATTATGGCTTACAGATATTTCTCATTTTATAAGCTCCAAATAAAATTTAGGTTCACTTATCAAGTACTTCTAGATGAGGTTGCTGTCTATACACACTTATTGTAATTACAGTAACAATAAAGCCTTTTTCTTTCTTCCTCTGTAGATAAGAAGACAACCTCACCACCGCCTGTGACGACCAAAAAAAGTACTGAATCTTCTGTTGGTCTGAACTTCTGAGGTGTAATAGGTAACGGATCCTTAGAGTAGTTTGTTTGGGTTGTTACGAGTTTTTCTAGGTTGCCCTCAAACTAAACTCATCATTGGGCAGCTTGGTGGCACCTCCTAAGGCATTGTTAAGGCACTGCCCAGTCTTTGGATGGGTCCCTCTATCCGGAATTGAGTCCAGACTGACCCAGTGCCGACGGTGTCTGGCAGCCACACAAGGTGATGCAAAATTAGTTTCCAGCATTTCCCAGGGATGGGGGGTTTCTGGCAGCCTGAGTGGCAGTATTTGTCATCGTATCTCACAATTCTGCCTCTTAAGTTGTACAATGTATCTTCCTCCAACCCATGTCTGTGTGAGCCTGGCTTGCAAAATGCAAGTAAGAGGCAGCTCACATTACACGTTTTGAAGGAAAGCGCACGTTTGTCTGCACTCTCCTAAATTTCCAGTGTTGTTGTGCCAAGCATTGCAGCATGAGCGTAATTAGGCACTCCAAACCGGGCAGAGAAAGGGAGGGAAAGCATAAAATAAAATATAAACGATGCCTTCACTGAAGTACAACTTCAAGTGCAGAGCATTCAAATATAACAGAGAGCAATATGTAATGTGTGTGAAATTATTTTGTGAAAGAAAGCATTTGGAGTCAATATGTCATTATGAATTCAGAGGTTAGTGACATTTTATTCCAACTGACATCAACTTAAATTTTAATTGTTAAAAGCTCCTGATGTTCCCCTACCACAGTTTTGTTCTCACTGCTTCTGTCTGCTTCTGCTGTTACTTCTGACCCTTCATTTTCCAAAAATATCTTTCGAACACAAAATTACTTTCTATCACGAAGTTCCTGTGGGATTTCATAAGATTTACTAATCAATTTGTTTCGATACAATAAGTCAGTCAACAGATATCCCATTCTTGTAATTACAGTAACAATCATTTATCTTCTTTTGCTCTTTCCTTCTTTCTTTAGAGAAAAAGAAGCCACCCACATTGCATTACATTACATTACATTACAGGCATTTGGCAGATGCTCTTATCCAGAGCGATGTACAACAAAGTGTATAACCATAACCAGGAACAAGTATGTCGAAAACCCTAGAGAGAAGTACCGGTCCAAGTGCAGGGAACAACCGCATAGTTCAACTTGGACCCTGAAGGTTGAAACTGATTAACACTAACACAAACGAAAACAGCAACAACATAGTCTATGCAAAAATACAAGCAATAGTTAAGACAGGTGCATTAACTAATTCACCTACGAAACAGCTGCCTAGTTACAACCCTAAGCTTACAGTCATTTAAGAGATTACAGGGAGGTAGGGAGGCATTGGGAGAGGTGCAGCCTGAAGAGGTGAGTCTTCAGTTGTCGCTTGAAGTGGGTCAGTGTCTCAGCTGCTCTAACCTCCACGGGGAGGTGATTCCACCATTTCAGTTATACTAAGCTATGATTATGTCCCAAATGAATTACAACTTGCAATTTGGTGTACAGATGAGTATAACTTTATATGTGTTTTATATTAATTCATGTTTTTCGCCTTTCTAGCCTCGACTGGACGTTCTACAACCACCTTTAACACCACAGCAAGTCTCCAATCCAGTGGGTATCCTCACTTTTTTTGAAAATTAATTTTCTTTTAAACTTACCATCAGATTCCTTTCTGTGACTTTTAATCTGCGAGGACGATTTAAGGAAGTTTGTTCCAGACGAAACCGAAATGACCATGTGTGCGTTATTGCCACATCACCACACAAACTGCAGAGGCCTCAAGATCTGCTTTTCTCTGTCTCTGTCAGACAATTGCCTTTCACACAATTTAGGCCAAACTCGATAAACCACATGCATTTTTAGTACTCTATGGTAGGCAGAGGAAAATGAAGAGAACATTTTAAGCAAGGTGACTTTTCATCCTTCTCTTAGGCTAGATGTAATTTACATATTAAAAGTGTGTATAATATTTTATGAGTAAGCTGAAAATGCAGTACACTGTAACTCTGACTAGTGTAACCAGGGTTCGAGTTATAATCTGAGCTTTGTGGGGGTCGCTATAATAACTAACGTTAGGGGTGGAGATAAATAAATAAATAATAGCCTAATGGGTGTACTTTCTGAGAGAGAGAGAGAGAGAGAGAGAGAGAGAGAGAGAGAGAGAGAGAGAGAGAGAGAAAAGCTAGTGCTAGCTGTAACACTAGCAGGTCAATTGTGTGTCCAAGTATGTGGTGGTGGTCCCACATTCAGAAGCATCAGGTTTGGTAGCAGAGCAAGCATGCTCCATAGCAGCAAAGCTAGTGCTAGAGCATGCTTGCTCTGCTACCAGACCAATAACTGTCAATTGTGTCATTAATTATTTATCAATATGTTACTGTAGACCAGGTATTGGCTGTGAGGGTTCTTTTGTCTCAATGAAGCACTGTGGTTAATTGCTTAAAAACAAAATAAAAGGCCACAGTATGTACTAGAATATGTGGAGATCCAGAATACCTCCCTCAA
Source organism: Anguilla rostrata (assembly GCF_018555375.3). NCBI lineage: Eukaryota > Metazoa > Chordata > Actinopteri > Anguilliformes > Anguillidae > Anguilla > Anguilla rostrata. Next base: position 3,787 of record NW_026986506.1, read on the forward strand.
AATGTGAAAGCTGGTGCTCTTTTCACTCAGTGTCTCACTCTCCTCAAATCCCCTTTACAAATTTCAGCCTGGTTGAACACACCAGCGGGTATTGGAGTAATTCTCACAGTAATTGTGATCCTCCTGGGAATGACAGGAGCCGGTCTGTACTGGATACACAGTGAGTCTTTCTGATGGCTCTGTAGTGTGCACTAGTAGGTGTGTTTCTCAAGTGTTGGTGACCCCTCTATAGCAAGAGGCCATAAGTAAATTAAATGGTTAGCATTTGATTCGTTTATCTAACCCATACTACAGGCTGCAACACAGTGACTGTTTAATAGACTAGCACATACATAATTTTTGACGTTATATCGTGGATGCAGCTGTTAAGTAGTATAGGGATATTTAATCATTGTAAGAAATATGTTATCATCATGAATCTGTTTACCAAACAAGGCATGTTTAATCTGAAATTCTAAAATATGCCACTATGAAATTGGAAAACATAAAGAATTTATATTTTATTTTTCATTTTGGCTGTGGGCTCCGACCTGCAAATTCCTGTGCTAGTCTAGTCATCTTTAAGCTCCAGTGCTGAGTTCATTGCTTTGCAGCCAGTAGCATTTTCAGTTATACTAACAAGATTACTTTATGATCAGTGCAACACAAGTAGTCTGCACTACATTCAATGATTATGACAAGCCAGTGATTTTAACTAACGCTCATTGCTGTCTGAGGAAAGCTTCAACATATTGTGACATGAGAATTGCAGAGTTCTACAGTGACATTTTTTGTCAAAAATTAGTTATATACTGTTGAATTATTTATAAATAATGTTGATTTCTTTACATGTGCGGTGTCAAAAATGTAAAAAATCTCTTTTTGTTCTTTTTCAGGAAAAAGGAAATCTAGTGGGTGAGTATTTTCTTTCTCTGTCATGAGATGAATTTATAGAAATAAAAAACATGCTACCATCCTCTCAGTCCAACTGTTACATGGTGTCTGCACAATCAAACTGAAATTAAGAAATTTTATTTGCTCAGTCTGATACTCTCATAGTTTCTGTCCATGATCATGACTATAGGTCCTATAAAGGTTATCTCTAATACAACAATTGTCTGTTTTGTTCAGGCTGCCCACAACTCCTAACAATGACGCTGTGTGTAAGTACCTGTAACATTCCAGTAATTTCTTTAGCCCTTATTTCAGCTGTTCTGCATGTAGACATGCTACCTGCTACCATTACATTACATTACAGGCATTTGGCAGACGCTCTTATCCAGAGCGACGTACAACAAAGTGTATAACCAAAACCAGGAACAAGCATGTTGAAAACCCTAGAGGGAAGTACAGTTCCAAGTGCAGGGAACGACCGCGTAGTTTAACTTGGACACTGTAGGTTAATCTGATGAACACAACAAAACAGTTTATGCAGATAAAACAAGCAATAGTTATTGCACTTGTGCCTACTCAACTAAGTCAACGAAGATAAACAGCTTACCTAGCTACAACCCTAAGATTACGTAGTCATACCATGTTACCAATTTTTAGCTTTAGTTTCAGCACAACCTTCAATGTCCTTGTTGCCGTTATAAACAACATGTGATGTAAACTCATTTACATTTGTGCTGTAGACACCACTGTTGACATGTCCGAGGGAGCAGAAACCAGTGATGCCACAGTGAGTACAAAATGACAGCAGGATAGATGTGGTACTGAAATTAAGGCCCAAAACGAAATATTAAATAATCATTCAGAACGCCACTGGCGATTTCTGGCATTGTTAAATCCACTGTACGAGGACTTCATTGTAAAGCTGGACTTTATTAATACATTTATCTATTGTACCATTGACATGTAAGTATGAGTCACTGCACTCTGCATTACATCTGCAAACTGTAACTCAGCTGTGTGTCTGTTGATGGAGCTGCGTCATCCATCTTTATAAATACGTGTCCTATGCTGCGTGTCATGTGACTGGGGTAGTGACTGTGTGCCTCTCTCTACCTAGTCTCCTTCTGACGTGACTTACAGCACTGTCACCCACCTTGCTCCTCAAACGACGGCCTTTCAGGCCCAACAGGACAACGTGGTGTACAGCAGTCTGAAGACGGACTGAGGAATTCATACACAAAACACAGGAGTCCTTTTAATATGATGATGTACTCTGATCAAGAGAGTATCAATATATTTATGGTTGTGCACAATTAGAAGAGAAATATTTCTTTTAACATTCTTTGACAATACCTTGTGAATGTCATTTGGATTGTTAATCTGTTTTGTTAGCAATATCTTTCTTTCTTGTGATGTTGTTTTGGGATTGTACCCCCAAAGCAGAGTTCAAACTCACATATGAGAATAACACAGAGAAGAACTCTTCAGACAGTTATTTAGGGGGCATAACTGCTGCACTTGTAAAGAATATATTCTGTATTATGCACAACACAGAAATTTGTTTACAATGTTACAGACTGATATTGCACAAAAGTACCCGGCTAACCCAAAATAACTGCTGACTGCTAACTGGGGCCCATCCCGGTACTGAGAACCAATGCTTGGGGCGCAAAATCCCTGGTGGCGCCCCCTGTGCCTCTCAAGTACACCATTCATCAACCACTTTCAAAATCATAGTAGGACCCCCCAAATGTGTTTTTTTACCTTTCATTTTGTTTTAAATGTATAGTGTGTTGAGGCTTTTGTGAAATGCCCTTTAAATAAATGGTGACCATTAAAACCCTTACAGATAAATCAAGCGTCCAAAAACCACATATGAATATCCCACATTTCAGCTATAAAAATAATCCCACTTCAATCATGAGAGCAGGAAAAAAACCTGTCCTATTTCAAGTCACGTTGTGTTTTCACATGTGAGAAATGTAGTTCACATTTTCTAGTCAGGGATGCGAAAAAGTGAAGATACAAATGACTTGATGCAAACTATGTTCTCATGTGGAAAAAAGCCAATCACAGGTGAAAATGTCCAGTTTACAGCAGTAAAATGATTAAACCACACAGAGATGTCTTCCTAAAATAGCTGTTCATGTTGTAAGTATTCACAGACAATAAATTATGCAGGACACAGAATTAATAGTGCCTTATTGTGCCAAAAATGGGTATTATGATGAAATTTCTATAAGATTTTTTCCAACAAGATACTTGTGAAGACCTTCTGGGTGAAAATTGAACTGGTTAATTGTGTCATAGTTCTGTGGTTGTCTGCATTTCCCTTTTTGGGCCACCAGATGGCGGCACTTCAGTTTTTAGTTCTGTTCTTTTACCCCGTTTAATTGTACTATTGTTTTCAATTATTCAATTATAGTTTTTTGGTTGTCTCGTTTTCCCTTCCCTCTCTGTGGCCTGATTGTGCATTGTGCCCTCCTGTGTCTCGTCAGTGTTTTGTCTATTTAAGTTCCTTTCTTCCCTCACTCAGGTGCTGGATCCTTTTGTCTGTGTTTCTGATGGTGTTTTGATATGTGTTTCCATGTGTACTTTTGACTCTGTGTCTTGTCTTTCTACCCTGCCTGAGTTCTGTTTTTGTATGGTTTTGGATTTTTGTTGTTTTTGCGTTTCAAGAATCCTTGCTTTGTCTTTTTTGGGATTTGCTCTGTGTGGCTTTGTTTCTGACTCCCTTGGTTTTTGTTCTATTTAAAAGTAAAGTTCTCAGTTTGGATTTACCCCTTTGGTTTTTGAGTACTTCTCTGCGTTTGGGTCCATTCCCTCGCCCCTTCCTGACAAATTGGACTTTCAGGGACAGGTGCTGTGCTCCAATGCAATTTATAGTTTTCAGAGAGGCATGACAGGATTCACTTGGCTTGTTCTGCCACTCTATAATGAATCACAGTAAAATGTATTTAATTTATTAAAATATAAATGTACAAAATTGTGAATCCATTTTTGGCCTGTTCTCCAGCCCTAGTGTCTCATTTTTCTCTGGTCTGGTAGTGCCTAATTGTTGCTGTATTAGTTTCACCTGTTCCCCTGTGTATTTAAGCTCCTTGTTCCCTCCTTGTAGTCGTTTGGTAGTTGTATAGTTGCTAGCTATTCCATGTCTAGTCTTATCTAGTTTGACTGCCTTGCGTTCTCCTGGTTCTTTTGTTTTGTGTTCCATGTTCCAAGTAATAGCCTTTTTATTGGCACTTACCTCTGCTTCCTGAGTCTCTCTGCAGTTGGATATCCTCCCTGAGCCTGGTGATAAACGTATGCCTCTGAGTGACAAGAATTGTGTAATGGTCTAAATTTAAATGATTCTATTTAGAATTCTGCTCTACAAGTAGGGTGTACGACATCAATGCAAAATGCCTTAATTCAAAAATATTTTGCATCTTCTGAATGCATTTTATTTTTTATTCTTCAATGATACCAGCCACTGGTGCTTCTGAACTCTCACTGTCCCTGAAAGAATTCGGTTTCCTTCTGCTCAGAGATGCAGAGCATGCCCTTTTTAGGGCAGAAGCAACCTCAGGGAATCAATGTGTGCACACTGTGACAGGGAGAGTGGGTCGTGCAGCATTCACCCTCATCATTGACAACAGTAACATGAGTGTCAGTTTATTTACTGTGTTAGTGTTGTCCGTTCCAGCAAAACCGCTGAAGCGGTGGTCAGTGTGAGTTACCACATCCGGCTCCATTAGCGTTAGCTGCACAGTGACGTCAACGGGCTGGAGGCTGTACAGAGACGCACAGCACAGGACACAACCCTCAGGACAGAGGTGCACGAGGGGAACTGATATCGCTTCACTGTGACCAGGAGGGAGCTGGTCGCGGGAGAACCGCCAGTGGAGCTGTGCACGAACGTAGACGTACCGCTGATATGCGAGTACACAGATTGGGACGCGACCTTTCCGTGCGAAGCGACAGTGTCATGGTCAGAGAGTAGGCTAATGAAGCTGACTAACCCATTAACCCAACTAACACAAATCACAGACCAGCTTCATACCAGCACTGCTTATCAACAAATCAAAGTAAACCAAGTAATGAAACAGACCAAAATCTCTTATCTGGAATATTGGGATAATGTAACCAAAACACAAAACAAACTAGATTGCTACCGGACCCTAAAAAGAGACTACAAATTGGCTGAGTATCTCTTCTCTGTCAGAGATACAAAGCAGAGGCAGATCCTGACCAAGTACAGGCTCAGTGACCACGCACTTGCAATTGAAAAAGGCAGACACCGGAATACATGGTTACCAAAAGAACAACGTATATGTGGTCACTGTAAGACAGGAGAGGTGGAAACAGAGATGCACTTTCTCCTACATTGTGAAAAATATTCAGAAATTAGGACACATTATTTCAACAAATTCTCTCTAATTATAAAGGACTTCCTTTCCCAAACAAAAGAGGAAAAAATGCAAATCCTGCTAGGAGAAAGGCCAACGGCTCCACTAGCAGCAAAGTACATCTCGGCCTGCCATAATCTGAGGGACACTGGTTGACCACCACAAATATATTTATTTTAATTATTTATTAATTTCTATAAATTTTTTTTTTTTTTTCTACATTATTATTATTATTACTATTATAATCACAATTATTATTATTTTTTATTGTTATTGTTGTTGTTGTATAGCCTACTTGTTATGGCCATTGCCACACTGTTGATTGCATTGTTGTTTGTATTTAATGTTTCCTATTCCTGTTTACGCTTTGGCAATAAGTACAAGTGTATTTCATGCCAATAAAGCATTTTGAATTTGAATTTGAATTTGAGTAGGCTATGGTTAGTCTGAAACAGAAAATGAACACCCGCATGTGGATCCACCCCCATATTGTTGTGCAAAGCTCAATTCACTGGAAAGATACCTTCCACAATCTGTAAATTAATTTATACGTCGTGGATAATTGTGTATTATTGTGGACCCAGGTGCTAAAATCCAAAAAGACATGACTTTTACAGACTCACCAACCTACAAACTACAGTGTAAGCTGTTCACTTCTCGTGTACCCATGATTCATCCACTGGTGGGGAACTGCTTATAGCAAGTAGCCTAATAAGAAATCAATATCATTTAAGTGTGAGACTGTGCTGACCATGGTACAGAGCAGGGATATTTAAATGAGCTCACTGGCGATGAATCTGACTTGAAATTGCGACAAATGAACTTCCGCGCTACAATTTCATGAAAGCCAACATGAACCTTAATAATGGTTATTGGCATTTTCAAGTTGCAAGACTTTTCTTGCATCGAAATGGTACAGTATAAGTTTTACTTGAAGTGCTGCATGGTTTTTCTGTTGTTTAAAAATACTGCCAACTTCCTCATTCACATCACATTTAAAAGAGTCAAACATCACATCCTGTTGTCATTCTGACTTCAGTCCTCAAACATGCCATCACGTCTCTCCTTTCTTCTCCTGCTCGTCGTCATTCTGCTGGAAAGTGAGTGCTCTCTTTGTCTTCTCGGGTCTTAATTCAACTGACCACAAACTCCAATTACAACTCCATTCCATTTTGAAAAAAATGCATGTTTTCTGACGTGACAAAATAATTACAGAAATCTTAAACTGAACAAAATGAAAAACCTGCATTTCCTGATAAATTTGTACTAACATCACCCTCTTCTGGTGGGCTCACTACAGGTCGCTGTGGACATGCTGAAGCTCAAGGTTAGTAATACTGCAATTATTGCAAATAGAGAAAGCTTGCTTGAACAGAATTATTATATATGTGTATTATAAATCTAAATTTATCAGCTTGAAATAGTGTGAAACCCTCTTTGGGGTACAAAATCATGGTGTGGCTAGAAACAATATGTAGAAAGGCATGTATTGAAGGTTGTACATGATTTTAAATCTGCACATAAAAGGTTGGTTAAGTGCAGTTAATATGTACCCTCGTCTGTGACAAAAATAAACCCACCACATCCGCAATGACTTGGTGTGATGGTGAGTGCTCACAGTGAGGATATTAGTGGGCCTGATAACTTCCCCAAACAGCACATCTTATTTACTGTTGCAGTACAAAATTCTCTTGAAGATTTTTTTTTGCGTGTGTGTTCTTGGTCATTAAAACTCCTTTAGATTTATGAATGACACTATAAACAGAGAGAGTGGCAGTTCATGATTTGAAAAGTTTAATAAATGATTATTTGAAAAAGATTGGCATCACCAGAATGTGCACAAATCTCCCATTTGCCAGATAATAAACACATTCAGTGTGTTGATGACCATTAATTAAGAACTGGAATCACTTTCAGCCTCTCCTGCCTTGGTCATTAAAAAGATTGACCTTTCAGGCCCGAGTTTTTCAAGATAATCTCTCACGTACAGATAATTGCTAGGCAGTATAAATATGTTATTTAAATGGAAGGGAATTTGATTTTAATGGGTCATTGATAGGCACTATGTTAGCACAATAATAAAAAGGTGTTTTCACAGATCTTAAAGTGCTTTACATTCCTATAAATATGGTGCATACATGATAGATAGAATGGTTCTGGATTAAAAAGGACTGACATTTCTTACTTCGCTGTGGTCACATCTCACAACATGATATCTGTATAGGAATGACACTGCTTTGATCATCCCAAGTGATTTACAAGGTCATAAAGATAAGATACTGTCAGTGTAGATGAGAGGATAGGAACAATAAAATACAAAATATATAAGTACATAACTGTGCCTTAATATAACTATCATAAGTGCACACGCACATAAGAACATCATGCTAACGTTGTACTAATATTTCCCCAGATCATATTAAAGGACATGACAACATTTTGAGCCAATACTGGATACTCATTGCTGACACCAATGAGTGGCATTATAACGTATAGCATTGACAACCACTGCAATGTGTCAAATCCCTGTGCTTCACACCCAGCCAAAGATAGACTGCTACAGTGCCATCTGTAGGCAGATCCATTTAATGAAGCAATTGTCATAGCTGTGAACATGCAAGACAAGTATATTTAACCTAACAAGCACACATAGTTCATTATACAGTTCATTTTTTGACTAATATCAATTTAAGTTATGTAATATTTCATATATTCCCTCTTTATATCAAGTTTTACTGTACATAATTTGCCAAAATATAATTACGTTGCTTTGATCAGCTGAAAACATACTGGATGAGCGCATACATTCAGTACTCATGTTAAATGATGTACCCAATATTGCTGTAATTCTCACATGCTCCTACAGTGCCTTGGCTGTAACTTCAGCTTGTTTTTATTAACCGTGCTTTTGTAGTTCCTACAAATTCATTAGAAATTTGATTGTGAATGGACCCCAAGGTAAATCTTACTTCCAGCAAAGAAACAAAACGGAAGTGGAAGTTTGTGGTCGGGTGCTGTATGAAAGTGCCTACAATACAGCTGTTTGAGTGGAAAATCAAGCATAACTGATGATTGAAACTAAATGGATCACTGAACTTTTGCAGGTAAACTGCCAAAGGCAGAGTTACATTTGAGTGCTGCAGTAATGTCCATAGAGGAATCAGTGATACTGAAGTGCAGCAGACCGGACTCTTCCCTTGCATCCCACTGCACTTTCACCATTAATCAGAGAGGACCAATCAGTGGCTCAGACTGTGAGCGCTCAGTCACTGGAGCTGAGCTGCTCAGTGGGAGTCACAGCGCAAGGAATGAGATCACCATGAGATGTTTCTACAGTCTGGAGGAAGGAGCGAAACCTGCTCGTCATAGTGACCCCTCCACAGTGACTGTGCTGGGTAAGAATTCATAATTCTGACATATGGAGTCTGAAATAGGACAGCAGATGCTAAGTTCAGTAAATATATATTAAATAGTCATTTCTAAACGAATGTTTCTGTAAAGAAATGCAAGACATAAAAAATAATAAATAAATCATTGGGGGGCCAAAACCTTTCTGAAGGCACTGCATGGTTGTGTGTGCGCTGGTGTGTGTGCATGTGTGCATGCATTTGTGTACATTTCAGTCTGGAAGCAGTTGGACAGTGACACCATTTTTGTCTTTTTGACTCTATACTTCAGAACACTGGATTTGAAATGAAACAATGAAGATAAAGGTTAAAGCGCAGACTGTCAGTTTTAATTTCTGTCCTACTAAGAGCCTGTTTCTGGCTTCCCATAGACCTAATGATTCACTTATATAAAACTAACCCAAGCAATGTGCACATGGAGTAAGGGATGCAGCTCAGTCACTCCAGTTCCTCCTGTCTGATCCCTACAAGTAAAACCATCAGGATGCTCATGCACATTTAGCCACAGGGAACACAATCAGTAGTGTGACCCTGCAAATGCATTTCTCTGCATGTTGTATTATTTGTGTGTTCCAGATCTGAGGAAGCCCAATATCTCAGTCTCCACAGAACACACTGAGACACACATTCGCTGTGAAGCACCACCTGACATCACTGGAGCTATTTTCTTCCTGTACTACAAAAGGAGTAACACAGATACGAACAGCACCCAGGCTGGAACAGAAGAGCGAGCTGTCAGTTTCACACTCCCCCGCAGCTCTGACTCCACTCTGACGTACTGCTGTAGTTATCAGTTTAAGGGCATCAACTCTAAATGGAGTGACTGTGCTGAAGCTAAGAACAAGGACCAGAGTAAAAGTATTGTACTCTTTTTTTATCTATGCAGTTTATAAATAATGCTTGCACATTGAATTCTCAACTTATAAAACAAGTGTTTATTGTATTTTGCTCCTCAGTCATTATAATTGTATGTTTTGCACTGACTTTGACATAAGATTCATTTTTTGTACAAAAGTCCTTTGTTTCATTTTCTGTTATATGCTTGGAAGCCCACATCACTCACTCTTTCCCATAAATGAGGTGAAAACTACATGGCAGGTTTGGCATTTTATGGAATGAGTAAGGTTGTTGGCCCCGTTTCCATATTACCTGACTCCTCCCACCCTATTAACCCTGCAGCATGGTTTCTAGCTTGTGGAGTCCTGACATTATCATTGGCTGCCAGTGTACAGAGAGCTGGGGCCAATATCAATGTATGACAATGAGGTTCCATTTTGAAAAACTGGCAAAAGTTTGAAAAACAGAGATGCATTATGTGTTGTGCGTGTTAGGAATAAAGGCTAATCTCTAAAGTTTTTTCTGAAAAATTTGTGGATCCAAAGCAATAATTGTCATTTTTCACTTTGTATTTATATGATTTACTTGTTGAACTGTGTTAGACCAGGTATTGGCTGTGAGGGGTTCTTTTGTCTCAATGAAGCACTGTGGTTGTTCTCACGTCTGCATCTGCTGCTACTTCTAACCCTTCAAAAAATATCTTTCCAACACAAAATTGCTTTCTAATACGAAGTTCCTGTGGGATTACTTTTGCATATTGGTTTCCTTCGCTGATTTCTTTGTTTCCTTTCAGACTTTATTTATTTCGTGTTTGTTCAAACATCAGATCAAATGACTATTTGCACCAATACTTATATTAATTATCTATATTCTTAAGCATAACGAGTAATTTGTTAAACAAGCAATATACAGTGCAGTCCGTAAGTATTTGGAGAGTGACATAATTTTTGTTGTTCTGGCTCTGTACTCAAGCAAATTGGATTTGAAATTAAACAATGAATATGAGGTTAAAGTGCATACTGCCAACTTTTATTTAAGGATATTTGCATCATTTTTCACGCATAGTCCCACCATTTTAGTGGGACAAACACAATTGGACAATTGGCTGCTCAGCTGTTTCTTGTCCATCTGTGTGTTGTTGCATCATTAGATCTTGCACAAGAACCTAAAGGGCTACACTTGATTCCAGGTGTGATATATGCCAGAGCACACTGTGCAAGAGCACAGAGCCAAAACAACAAAAATGCATCACAGTTGCAATAATTCTGCATTAACTATATATTGCAGCAGACCTAAATGCGGTTTGTGTTGCATGTGATCTGAAACCAAGAGTCTCATGAAATAGCAATTTTGTGATGACTATTTTAACGCAACTTAGAACTACAAGTTCATAGCATATAAAGACTATTTAAAAAAACGAAAACATGCTAACGTTGAGGATTTAAAACCTGATCTGGATTCTGTTGGTTACTCTGAGGTTTGAGTCAAATAATTTGGAACACCAACATACAAGTGCATGCCCTTATTTAACTAGTCTTTTTTGGTATCTATGCAAGCCAGAAAGGCATTGTAAGTACTATATGCTAGCTAGCACAAAAAGCATGCATAGCCCCTCCTGTTCCAAGCCTATTCTGACTTACCTCCTGATGTTTTACTACAGATGTCATTTTGCCAGTGGGAATTGGATCTGCAGTGGGTGTGGCTGTGCTGGGAATGACAGCTGTCTGTCTATGCAAGAGATACAGTAAGTGCTTCTAATTTTTTGTGGGAATTTTCTAATTTCTAATTTAATTGTGGGAAATAAATATGTCGACAGAATACATCACTCTGGATAATAGCGTCTGCCAAACAATTGCAATGTACTGTATAGAAATCAGATATACTGCGAAGTATAATAGTTGTATCATTTAAGTGAAGGAGGGGCAAAGGAGGGTGAGAGATATTGGAATGTGTTGTGTCTTAAGCAAAAAAAAAACATTTGTAGTAAATGTGTGATTCAATGACAATACCTGACATTGTATTGCATGCAATTGTAAGTCATGTTTATTTTATTTCTTAGAGAAACAGAAATCGAAAAGGTGAGTTTCTTATATCTGTGTTCTCTGTTATTCTTCACTATTCTTTCACATTTACTAATATACCTTCTGTATACCATGCTCGACTTCATTGATTGCTGTTTGGTCTGAAGGGCTTTGTGATACTTATCAAATGAAAACTTGCTTTACATCTATAATCTGTTTCTCAACAGACGAACTGAACACATAAATAGCAGTTTGTGTGAGTATTGACGTGTGATCACTACGGTAACACATTTTCACAAGCAGCCACACAACATTATAGCCTCCAAATAAATAGTACAGGAAGTTCTGTGGTCTTTTACGATGTTCCTGTGGGCCAGTAACGTTCTACATTTACACAGCACATGTTGAACCCCTGCCTTGTTTTACCAATTTTGAGGTACTGTACTGTGTTCATGTTGCAGATGCATCAGTGACAATGGAAAATATATTGAGTGCTAGTAACACAGTAAGTGTCAAATATTACAGCCATGGTACTTCTTACATGGTCATGGTGGTCATTACAGACACATTGTTCAAGGATATAAAAGAATCACGTGTTCCAGATGATTCACATTAATTTGTTATCAAAATTAAACGTGAGTTTAATGTTGTTTTGCAGCTGGAAGTTCCACTGTACCACAAACCTTGACTTTATCTTTATACTCAGGGGGTTTTAGAACCTCTATGGTGAAAAATGTCTGTGCATGTCTTCACATTGTCTGCATGACAATCTTTCTCCCAACCCAGGGTGGCACAGATGGGATCTACACAGAGATCAATAATGTGCCCTCCACTTTTAAATCACCTCCTGTGGTGAGTTGGTGACTAAAATAAAAAATGACAATCAGAGGTCTCAAGTTAAATCATAAAGATTCAGATAAACAAGACTGCGAAAACCTACATCTGTTAAGTCACACCCCTGCTAGATTCTCAAGGTTCAGTTAGAAAGCCAGACCTCTTAATATGTTACATTTAACCTAAGAGCAATATAAACTTGGTTCTTTTGTACGTGCCAAATTATTATTTTCACTCCTGTCACAGGTTCATTTGTGAACATGGCTAAACCTGGCATCGATACACTGTACATTGCAGAGGTGGGAAAAACAGGTCAGAAAGTACAAGTCCTGCCATGCGTTTCCTCCATCCATGAATTCAGTTGATTTAGCTAATTTAGCTAGCACTGCCTATTGGCCAAAGACTTATGCTAATTAGCACTGCCTATTGGCCAAATACTTAAGCTAATTAGCACTGTCTATTGGCCGAAGACTTATGCTAATTAGCACTGCCTACTGGCCAAAGACTTATGCTAATTAGCAAATCCAGGTGATATGAATACTGGAATTAAATACTGAAGAGGATTTTTACTTTCTGGAACCTTGATTTTCCAACCTCCAGTACACTGTAGATTTACTGCTTGTTGAGTTTAGAATAATTTGTGTTTTTCCTTTGTGTAAGCCCTTGTGATTTGCGTAACTTCATATGTAGCATGCACATTATATAAATGCAGTTTCTAAATGAATTTCCCCTGCTGCTTTCGTTTTCATCTCAGCCCAGTCAAAATGACACCTACTCCCTGATCCCTGCGGTTCCAGCCAGTTCAAAACTGCCCCTCCCTGGTGAGTTTGCAAAAGATAAAGACCTATTCTACGTAACAGTCTGATGTGTATATGCAGTGTAACCAACAGGACGGTAGATCTCCAGGAACAGGGTCAGTTACCACTGCTGTAGTGGATATAATGCAATATTTCAAGGAGTCCCACAGATCAATTATTTCCCATGGCATCACTTAAGGAAGGCTTTGGTGCAGCCAGCTATTTCCTGCCTAGTCACCCAATAGCGAGTCTGCTGATGGACTGGGCCCCAGCAGATCGGATTAATTGCAAGTGGGGGGTGCAACGCAGCGTGCTGATCTTCTCAATCCTGAACTGATGGCTGGTGTACTAGGGATTGCCACCAAAGATCATGAGAAATGTTGTTTAGCCTTTTATATATTTGTTATTTCATATTTAACAAGCATTGAGCACTACTGCTCTGAAAGCAGGCGGAGCACACACACAATGCAATGAATAATATGTGATGTTTTATAAGATCCTGTGGTTACAGATGAAAACAAGGCACCGTCTGCAAATGACGCAGTACCGCAAAAGTACTGCAGCAGCAAAGCAGCGCCTTAAGGCCGTTTAACATTTTAATTCAAGCGCACCGGCGAGAGACCTACACTTGCACCCCATTCAGGTCGGCCACAATACACAGTTAATACAGAAGTACTGGGACAGTGACCATTTTTGCTGTTCTGGCTCTGTGCTGTGCTTTATTTCAAATCCAGCACACATAGTGTGTACAGGAAGTTCTGTGGTCTTTTAGTGTTCCTGTTGGCCAGTAACGTTCTATATATATACAGCACATGTTGAACCCCTGCCTTGTTTTACCCATTTTGAGGTACTGTACTGTGTTCGTGTTGCAGATGCATCAGTGGAAATGGAAAATATATTGAGTGCTAGTAACACAGTAAGTGTCAAATATTACAGCCATGGTACTTCTTACATGGTCATGGTGGTCATTACAGACACATTGTTCAAGGATATAAAAGAATCACATGTGGTCCAGATGATTAAAATTAATTTGTTATCAAAATTAAAAGTGAGTTTAATGTTGTTTTGCAGCTGGAAGTTCCACTGTACCACAAACCTTGACTTTATCTTTATACTCAGGGGGTTTTAGAACCTCTATGGTGAAAAATGTCTGTGCATGTGTTCACATTGTCTGCATGACAATCTTTCTCCCCACCCAGGGTGGCACAGATGGGATCTACACAGAGATCAATAATGTGCCCTTCACTTTTAAATCACCTCCTGTGGTGAGTTGGTGACTAAAATAAAAAATGACAATCAGAGGTCTCAAGTTAAATCATAAAGATTCATATAAACAAGACTGCGAAAACGTACATCTGTTAAGTCACACCCCTGCTAGATTCTCAAGGTTCAGTTAGAAAGCCAGACCTCTTAATATGTTACATTTAACCTAAGAACAATATAAACTTGGTTCTTTTGTACGTGCCAAATTATTATTTTCACTCCTGTCACAGGTTCATTTGTGAACATGGCTAAACCTGGCATCGATATACTGTACATTGCAGAGGTGGGAAATGCAGAGGTCAGAAAGTACAAGTCCTGCCATGCGTTTCCTCCATCCACGAACTCAGAGCCAGTTGATTTAGCTAATTTAGCTAGCACTGCCTATTGGCCAAAGACTTATGCTAATTATCACTGCCTATTGGCCGAAGCCTTATACTAATTAGCACTGCCTACTGGCCAAAGACTTATGCTAATTAGCACTGCCTATTGGCCAAAGACTTATGCTAATTAGCACTGCCTATTGGCCAAAGACTTATGCTAATTAGCACTGCCTATTGGCCAAAGACTTATGCTAATTAGCACTGCCTATTGGCCAAATACTTAAGCTAATTAGCACTGTCTATTGGCCGAAGACTTATGCTAATTAGCACTGCCTACTGGCCAAAGGCTTATGCTAATTAGCACTGCCTATTGGCCGAAGACTTATGCTAATTAGCAAATCCAGGTGATATGAATACTGGAATTAAATACTGAAGAGGATTTTTACTTCCTGGAACCTTGATTTTCCAACCTCCGGTACACTGCAGATTTACTGCTTGTTGAGTTTAGAATAATTTGTGTTTTTCCTTTGTGTAAGCCCTTGTGATTTGCGTAACTTCATATGTAGCATGCACATTATATAAATGCAGTTTCTAAATGAATTTCCCCTGCTGCTTTCGTTTTCATCTCAGCCCAGTCAAAATGACACCTACTCCCTGATCCCTGCGGTTCCAGCCAGTTCAAAACTGCCGCTCCCTGGTGAGTTTGCGAAAGATAAAGACCTATTCTACATAACAGTCTGATGTGTATATGCAGTGTAACCAACAGGACGGTAGATCTCCAGGAACAGGGTCAGTTACCACTCCTGTAGTGGATATAATGCAATATTTCAAGGAGTCCCACAGATCAATTATTCCCCATGGCATCACTTAAGGAAGGCTTTGGTGCAGCCAGCTATTTCCTTTCTAGTCACCCAATAGCGAGTCTGCTGATGGACTGGGCCCCAGCAGATCGGATGAATTGCAAGTGGGGGGTGCAACGCAGTGCGCTGATCTTCTCAATCCTGAACTGATGGCTGGTGTACTATGGATTGCCACCAAAGATCATGAGCAATGTTGTTTAGCCTTTTATATATTTATTATTTCATATTTAACAAGCATTGAGCACGACTGCTCTGAAAGCAGGCGGAGCACACACACAATGCAATGAATAATATGTGAAGATGTTTTATAAGATCCTGTGGCTACAGGTGAAAACAAGGCACCGTCCGCAAATGACGCAGTACCGCAAAAGCACTGCAGCAGCAAAGCAGCGCTTTAAGGCCGTTTAACATTTTAATTCAAGCGCACCGGCGAGAGACCTACACTTGCACCCCATTCAGGTCAGCCACAATACACAGTTAATACAGAAGTAGTGGGACAGTGACCATGTTTGCTGTTCTGGCTCTGTGCTGTGCTTTATTTCAAATCCAGCACACAGGATTTGAAATAAAACAATAAAGCCGCGTTTCCACCGCAGGAACTATACCCCGGAACTAGGAACCTTTTGAGGAACTCAGTGCGTTTCCACCGCAGGAACTAGGGTCTAAATTTAGTTCTGGGGGCTTTGTTTTACCCCCCAAAACGTTCCTGCTCGGGGGGTAGTACTTTCCGAAAGTACAGGAACCTTTTGGGTGGAGCTTGCAGCGCTGAACATTTCTGATTGGTCGAGTACTCGTAGCATTTGTGTTGTATTTATTTTCCGCCATTACCCGCCATGTTTGAAAATATCGGGGAAACCAATTTATTTTCATAATTTAAACAAACTTGTATTTATGGGCGCAGTAGCCTTTTTTGGGTTTTAAAACTGTCAACGTCTTGGAATTAAAACGTTCTTCTGTTCTTTTTTTTCTTTGTATTCGTTTTATAAAATCTAACATTGTGCTGGGACAGCTATTATGCTACCCAAAAAATTTAAACGTTAAATTTGGTTGCTAATATTTTTTTCCCGGGTTTTCTTAGCCCGTTGTAATTGACCAAAACGTTTGATACAGTGGAGGTATGCGGTAGTTCGTAATTAACATTGGTGATCAGTACAAGAAAGGAAATCCCCACTTTTTTTCCGGGTAAAAAAAAATTTCTTTAGTAATCTTCCCTTTTGCTTTTTCAGACTCCGTAATTTTTCTCAATTTTACTGCAAATTTTTAAATTCCCCGAAAAGACCAGGAAGACTTGGACTCATTTATGGGGCATGGGTTTGCATCTGGGGGCACATTTTTGCTCGGCTAGCATCTTGAAGGAAAAAAAACGGGGCTGTACCACTACTAATTTAATTTTCACGAAGTCCGAGTTTTTTTTCTTCTTGTCATTTTCGATTAGCCTATATGGAATTGCGACGGGAAAATAATAAAACCAAATTTTTACAACGTGTGCATGTTTTCTGCTGTTAAAGAAGGTTTGAGAGGTATAGAAAATCAATAAATACAAAAGTAACCATATATGTCATTGTTGGAACCCGTTTTATATAAGTGGAATAAACCCCCC